>NC_134887.1:26185291-26190291 GCF_041734735.1 Babylonia areolata
AATCCATATACGCTACACCACATCTGCCAAGCAGATGCCTGACCAGCAGAGTAACCCAGCGCTCTTAGTTAAAAAAAAAAAAAAGAAGAAGAAGAAGAAGAAAGCACACAAAAAAGCAGAAGGCAGAAGTACATACAATCGAGGAGAACGAAAGAGAGAGAGAGAGAGAGAGAGAGAGAGAACTCAGAACTCAAAACGTTTTGTATTCGAGAGAGAGAGAGACAGAGAGACAGAGACAGAGAGAGACAGAAAGACAGAGACAGACAGAGACAGACAGACAAACAGAAAGACAGACAGACAGACAGACAGGCAGATCAAAACACAAAAATAGTAACGAAACTTTCTCAGATCCAGATTCGATCCACTGGCAGGCAACCCTCACTACTTTTCAGCTTTGAAGTCCCGATAGTTCAGTTCAGGTCTGAGCCACGTCATTTCCGCTTCCCCGCGCAGATCAAAGTGTCGTGAACATCGATTGAAAAACAACGGCCAGCAATCTGAGTCAGTCACCGACAGTCAGCGCGGAGGGATTAAAGGAATAAATGGGATGCGGAGAGTGATGTAGCAGTTGTGATGCTTAACTGGTCTATGGTAAACTATGGTACTGACTGTACCAAGACGAAAGTTACAATACAGGGCATTGCAACAGAAAAGAATAGAATAGAATACAGTAGAGTGCAGTGCAGTACAATACTGTGCACTACAGTGCAGTACAGTACAGTACAATACAATACAGTACAATACAGTACAGTACAGTACAATACAATACGGTACAATACAATAAAGTGCAATACAATACAGTACAGTATAGTACAGTACAGTACAGTACAGTACAGTTCAGTGCAGTACAGTACAGTACAGTTCAGTGCAGTACAGTACAGTACAGTACAGTACAGTGCAGTGCAGTACAGTACAGTACAGTTCAGTGCAGTACAGTTCAGTGCAGTACAGTACAGTTCAGTGCAGTACAGTACAGTACAGTACAGTGCAGTACAGTACAGTACAGTACAGTACAGTACAGTGCAGTACAGTACAGTACAGTTCAGTACAGTACAGTACAGTACAGTACAGTGCAGTACAGTGCAGTACAGTACAGTACAGTTCAGTGCAGTACAGTACAGGACGAGTTTAACCGAATACAATGTAGTAAAATGCAATGAAAAAGACGCCTTAGTTGGCCTGCAATGCGATGCGAAGACGTGACGTGACGTGACACGATGTTATGTGATTCGATGAAATACGATAAAATATAATCAGATACGATACAATTATACTACACTGCACTACATACACTACACTACACTACACTGCAATATACTACACTGCACTACATACACCACACTACACTACACTACACTACACTACGCACTGAACCACACTACACTGCAATATACTACACTGCACTGCACTATGCTACACTACACTACACTGCACTACACTACACTATACTTAACTACACTACAATATACTACACTACACTGCACTGCACTGCACTGCACTCTGCTACAGTACGCTACACTGCACTACACTACACTACACTACACTGCACTATGCTACAATACACTACACTACACTACACTACGGAATACATTTGCTAATAGTCCATCATGTCAAAATGAAACTGAAGTGCTCATTGATTTAACTGACAGTTGTTAGACTGACTGCATTGCTCGTGATCAGTGCAGTTAAATTGTGATTGTGATTAAGCAACGGAGGCATTCGGAAGTTTGCCGGTTACTTTGTAGACATGTCGTTGCAGTGTTCTATGTCATTGTGTCACGATCCGTGTCCGTCAGTTCAGTAAATGCGTGTGTATGTCGGGTTCCCTGACAATCACAGACATACGAGTCGAAACAAATATATACACAGGAAAGGAAGGGAATGAAATAATGGTGATGGTAGTAACAAACTGTACAGTTTAGATTCATGACTATGGGGTGTTGCAGTCAACATTCAATGCCGATAGCAGCAGCGGTGGTAAAACGACTAACAGTAGAAGCTGCAGCAAGAAGAGTACCAGAAATAGTTATTACGTCACTAACTCTTGGCAGAGGCAGCACGCAGTAGAAGCAGCAACGCCAGCAGTCCTATCAGTAGCAGAAGCATCAGCAGTAGCAGCAGTAGTACTGCACAATTGGCAGAAGAACTAACAGCAACAATAGAAGTAAAAGCTACAGAATCAGCAACAGCAGCAGCAGTAATAGTAGTAGGAGGAAGAGAAGACAAACGACGCGAATCGAGTGCACAAGGAAAGGCCGGTCATTCAAATGATTGACCTCCACTGTGACACCCACAATTATACATACCAACATCCATGGAGACTTTTTTGGGGGAGTGGGGGGAGGTGGGGGATTAAACACCAAATTAACACACAGATCACCAGCTCTGCTGACTTCCATTGAAGCATCTGATAAGATTTCTATTCATGATGGTGGGGGGTATTTTAGAAAGTTTATTATGTATTTCCTTGCATTGTTCATTTCTATGCATCACAAACGTCACTAATTTCTTTGAGATAATAAAGTCGTTTTGATTTGATTCTGATTCTGATTAGTGTAAAATGATCTTTAAATGCTAAAACTGTAAAAGAAGTACAACATTTTATCATTTTCAGAAGCTGCTTAAATCTGACGTTTGTAACTAGACTACTCTCTCTCTCTCTCTTTCTGCCACACCCCTCACACACACCCTAAACACAAACACAAACGTAACGTTTTTATTGGCCACACTGTCGTCAGGAAAGTCGCTCATAGCGATGACTGAGGAGATGACTACACGGTGACCACCGGGCGTGATTTAGCACCACTGGGGAACAAGTTGATGGCTACAGTCCCCATAAACCTCCCCCCTTATCGTGGAGGGGAGGGGGGGGGGGGGCAGGGGGGCTGTGTTCCGAGGCGGACCGCTGTTTGCTTGCGTGCTAAACGCCGTGCTATCTGCCACAGACTGCTTTCAGTGACTGCCCTTTGCAGCCACGTTATCATCTTCTTGCGTTTTGGGGCCGGTTGTCCTTTTTGCAGCCACCATGGCACAATGATATCATGCTATCCGCTGCTCTGCGGCTTTGATGTTGGGCGAACCGATGCTAGGATGCTGCCATTCCTTCCTGGTGCTGTAGATTTCCTTTGGGGGTTTGTTGTCGCATGCAGACAAAATATCTTACTAGTTCTGGTCCAGTGTTTGGTTGTGGTGTATGGTACTGTGGGTATATGTTTTAATTATAGAATGATATGTATGTGTGTTATCTTATTGTTTATCATATATATGTGAGATTTAGCTTATCATTCAAGCATTTCATGTGCATGTTTCTATGCATTGATGCTGAATGACTGTCACAGTGTGATTATGATTATTGTAACAGAGGTTCACATCAACTTAGCATATGATTAAGCATTTTATGTCTCTTACGTATTCATATTGATTGACAGCTATCCTTGTGCATAATATGTGTTGAATGCACCAAACACAACTTTCTCTTGATGAGATAGTACTTGAAAGTATTCTGTATTCTGTACTATATTCAGATTTATGGATGCTATCACATCACCAGCAGCAGCAGCACTGACAGCGACAGGAGCAAAGCACAAGCACCAAACACTTATTACGGAAGCAGCAGCAGCAGCAGCAGCAACAGATGTCTGGTTTGCATGCAGAAAACCCGATTCTAAAACAGTGGCATCAGTCTGGGCATGAAAAAGCACCACTGATCAGTTCGCAAAATTCCCACCCCCAAAGCATTCTGGGACTCAGGAGGTCAGGTGGCTGCAAAAAAAAAAGAGAAGACAACCCCCTGTCCCCGCCCCCCCAGTCCAAACCACTAAAAGCGGCAGCAGATAGCCCGGCATTTAGCCTGGCAGCACCCACTGGCAACTGCCCGGCCGTCCGCCCTGAAGAAGACGGCCCGGTTGACGATAAGGGGGGATGGTTTATGGGGACTGTGGCCATCAAAGTCTTCCCCCCATTGGTGCTAAATCACGCCTTATGGTCATGGCACAGTCATCTCCTCACTCATCTGTGTACTGCTGCTGCTGGTAGCCGTGTGCTTGTGGATGGTTACGTCTGCGTTTTGGGAGGGAGGGGGGAGTCGTGTGTAGGGGAGGGGAGTAGGGTGTGGGGTGGGTGGGGAGGAGAGGTCGTGGGGTTCAGTGGTGGGGGAGGGGGGAGGGTAGTGTGTGTGTGTGTGGGGGGAGGGTAGGAGTTGTGGGATGGATAGGTTGTGTGTGTGTGTGTGTGTGTGTGTGTGTGTGTGTGTGTGTGTGTGTGTGCATAAAAGTGGTGTGATGGTCAAAAGTGGATGATGGCCTGAGGTCCGCCTGGGAAGCGAGAGAATCTGAGCGCGCTGGTTCGAATCACGGCTTAGCCGCCGATATTTTCTCCCCCTCCACTAGACCTGGAGTGGTGATGTGGACGCTAGTCATTCGGATGAGACGATAAACCAAGGTCCCGTGTGCAGCATGCACTTAGCGCACGTAAAAGAACCCACGGCAACAAAAGGGTTGTTCCTGGCAAAATTCTGTAGAAAAATCCACTTCGATAGGAAAAACAAATAAAACTGCACGCAGGAAAAAAAAACAACAAAAAAATGGGTGGCGCTGTAGTGCAGCAACGCGCTCTCCCTGAGGAGAGCAGCCCGAATTTCACACAGAGAAATCTGTTGTGATAAAGATAGATACAAATATATATATATATATATATATATATATATATATATGTGTGTGTGTGTGTGTGTGTGTGTGTGTGTGTGTGTGTGTGTGTGTGTGTGTGTGTGTGTGTCTGTGTGTGTGTCTGTGTGTGAGAGACAGAGACAGAGAGAGTTTGTGTGTGTGTGCAGATCTTGTAATAAATACACAGATGCTAACACGGACACCGACATCGAAACAAGAACTGAAGTCACAGAGACGGAGACAGATAGGGAGAGAGAGAGACGAGGCACAGGGACCAGAAGAGATGAGAAAAAAATCTCTAGTGACCAGTTTCTTCTTCTTCTTCTTCTTCTTCTT
>NC_134887.1:26192791-26210291 GCF_041734735.1 Babylonia areolata
ACACGCGCGCGCGCGCGCACACATTTATTCATTTATCCCTCTATCTTTTTTTTCCTTTCCCTTCCTTGCTGACGTCATTCTTCCGAGTCCTGCCTTTTGTGATTTTCTTTTCTGTTTTCTCCCTCTTCGTTCTTTTTATTTGTTGAAAATCCTTTTATTTATCCAAGTATTAATTCATGGGTTTCTTTCTTTTCTTTCTTTCTTATTTGCTATCGTTTCTTCTTCCCTTCCTTCTTTCTCTTTCGTTTTAGAGCTAAGATGGACAGGCGCAACAGTCGAGTTGTTGAAGTGTTGGATTCTTAATCTAAAGGTCCTGGAGCCAGTTGCATTGATCGGACGGAAGAGCATAGAATGGTTGTAACCCGCTACTAAATGTGTGTGGTATGGAACTGACCAATGGCGTAGTTCGGCCAACGTAGGCATTTAGTCACGTGTACCTGTCAAAAAGTTAAAACCAAGCAATGCAACTGGCACTTGGTTCTCGGTCACGGCGGTTAGTTGTCTAAGGGTGAAGATTTTTCCGATCCGATTCTCAGAGAATCAACAGATGTGCGGACCTGGTCGGGCCTGGACCCCCTTCGTGTGTATACGCATGCAACACTTAGATGAAACGCGCGCCTTAAAGAATATGGAAATCAGTCGGTGGGTAATGGGAAACAAAAACATACCCAGCATGCACAACCCCGAAAACAGAGTATGGCTGTGGCCTGCTGGTTGTTGTTCTGGTTGCTGTTGTTGTTAATTGCTCTGGTGTCTTTTCTGTCTGTCTGTCTGTCTGTCTGTCTGTCTGTTTCTCTCACCTCTCACTCCTTATTCACCACTTACTAAGATTAAAGAATGCATTACAAAACGGGAAAAAATGGTTTGCGCTTGATGTGCAGACAAGCGTAATTTCGATGATTTGTATAAATGTAAATACTTTAGCAGACAGATAAGAAATTATGCACCAAATAAAAATCATCCAGGTGAATTAGCAGATAAACGAACGTATGTGCATTGTGTAAACTAATACTGTATGATTAATGAATACTTATCTTCCCTGAATGCAGTCACTGCTCTTTATACCAAACAATACGTCAGTGACAGACAATGACGAAAGAAAATTGGCTTCCATATTTCTGCTCCATGAATTGGAAAAAAAAAACAGCAAAAAAAGCTGAACAGCTATAGAAAAACGACCAATAAAATCCACCGTGAACATTAAAATTTTTTTTTTCTTTCACGACATGGTGTTTGTATGGTAAATGCTGTGTACTATACAAGCACACTTTTACACAGGACTGAACGTGGGAGTTGTAGACCATGACAGCGTTGCATGAGCCATCTTTGCGGAGTTAAGTTAGCTTAGCGTTAAGAACGTTTCAAAGCCCATGGAATTAGCGTAGATATAGGAACGGTCCTTAATCTTACTCGGGACGACAAGTTTTCTCCCTTGCTTTTAATGCTAAGCAAACTTAGCGCTACTGAGTCACTCATGCAACCTAGCCCATGAACGCAGAAGAAGATTTGGAAGAGGTAAGTGGAGTGATGGCCTGGAGGTAACACGTCCGCCAAGGAAGCGAGAGAAGCTGAGCGCGCTGGTTCGAATCACGGCTCAGCCGCCGATATTTTCTCCCCCTCCACTAGACCTTGAGTGGTGGTGTGGACGCTAGTCATTTGGATGAGACGATAAACCGAGGTCACGTGTGCAGCATGCACTTAGCGCACGTAAAAGAACCCACGGCAACAAAAGGGTTGTTCCTGGCAAAATTCTGTAGAAAAATCCACTTCGATAGGAAAAACAAATAAAACTGCACGCAGGAAAAAATACAAAAAATGGGTGGCGCTATTGTGTGGTGACGCGCTCTCCCTGGGGAGAGCAGCCCGAATTTCACACAGAGAAATCTGTTGTGATAAAAAGAGATACAAAATACAAACAAAATGAGAGAAACTGACGTTGTCTGACAGCATGAAACAGTGTGACACACAGCGCAAATCTCAGGGAGTCTCCACCCGCCCTTCAAACCGCTTCTCACGACAGGTAACTGTTTCCACTGGAAAGCAGACCTCTGTCTGTCCGTCAGAGTCTTGTCGTCTGTCTGTGCGTCAGCCTTTTCGTGTCTTTATATATCATGGTGCCATTAACAAAAACATCTACTGTCAATATGTTTTTGTCGTCTCTTTCTCTGTCACACTTTATCTGTTCGCCTGTCATCCACTTTCTCTGTTAATCCGTGTAATCTTTTCTTCGTCTGTCTGTTTCGCCTGTCTGTTTGTACTGTCCGCTGCAGCCGTGTCTGTCCCTGTCTGTCTGTGCCTCACTCTGATGAACTCTGCTGTCCATTTATTCTTCTGCCGGTCTGTTATTCACTCACTCACACACACACACACACACACACACACACACACACACACACACACACACACACACACACACACACGCACGCATACACACACACACACACACACACAAACGCACGCATACACACACACACACGCATACACACACACAAACGCACGCGCGCACACACACACACACACACACACACACACACACACACACACACACACACACACACACCAATGGATAAACAAGTTTTGATTTGAGTAACTTTTCAACTTTTGCCCTGACGTCAAAACAAAATCTTATTTAATGTGAGAGGTGATTATTTTCGCATTATGTTGTGTTGTTCTCTCTGTCTCTGTCTCTGTCTCTGTCTCTCTCTCTCTCTCTCTGTGCCTGTCTTTTTCTGTCTCTGTCTTTCTTTCTCTGTCTCTCTCTCCTTTTCTGTCTTTCTCTTTTTCTCTCTGTCTCCCTCTGTGTGTGTGTGTGTGTGTGTGTGTGTGTGTGTGTGTGTGTGTGTGTGTGTGTGTGTGTTTAATGTTCATTTTTCCTATGCATCTCATGACTTCTTTAGTGTTCGTGTAGTGTTGACCCAGATCAGGCAGGGGAACTGCATGTAAAAACGCACACCAGTGCTGATCTGTTATCTTCGGAAATAAAGACTTTGGTTTTGTCTTGCCTCTCTCTCTCTCTCACTCTCACTCTCTCTCACTCTCTCTCTCTCTCACTCTGTACGTCTGCTGTCGTTTGTGCGTTCTTATCTCGTCTCTTCGTTATTGTCTCTAAGTCTCCTTCTCTCTTAGTATTCGTCGCCCATTCTATCTCTGTGTCCCTGTCTCTATGTGTCTCTGAATCTCTCTTTGTGCTCTCTCTCTCTCTCTCTCTCTCTCTCTCTCTCTCTCTCTCTCTCTCTCTCTCTCTCTCTAAGTATCTATTTTTGTGTGTGTTCTGATGATAAAGTAAATACTGATAAATTACACAACAACACTCTAGAATGGGTGGCTCACTTTGGTTATATTATTCCTTTTTCTTTTCTTTTTTTATTTAATTCTTTTTTAAGAGTTTATTTCATTGGTTAATTTTGAGGAACTTTGAAAAAAAGACTGCAAGAGGTTATGTGAGAGGTGCTGCTGGTACGAGCAGAATGTGTTCTGCTATACTTAAATCCCGTCCTCCCCTTGTCAATAGACCCTTGCAGGTAATGACAATAAAGTGTGAAAGTGTCAAAAGTGTCTCTCTCTCTGTGAATCCCGCTCTCTACCTTTGATTCTCTGTCTCTGTCTGTCTGTCTATCTGTCTGTCTCTCTGTTTGTCTATCTATCTATCTATCTATCTATCTATCTGTCTGTCAGTCTATCTATCTATCTATCTATCTATCAATCTGTCTGTCAGTCTATCTATCTATCTATCTATCTATCTATCTATCTGTCTGTCTGTCTGTCTGCCTATTTATCTACCTATCTGCCTATCTATCTGTCTGTCTGTCTATCTATCTATCTGTCTGTCTGTCTGTCTGTCTATATATCTATTTATTTATCTATCTATCTATCTATCTATCTATCTATCTATCTATCTATCTATCTATCTATCTGTTGTCTGTCTATCTATCTATCTGTCTATCTATCTATCTGTCTGTCTGTCTGTCTGTCTATCTATCTATCTATCTATCTGTCTGTCTGTCTGTCTGTCTATCTATCTATCTATCTATCTATCTATCTATCTGCCTGTTTGTCTATCTATCTATGTATCTATCTATCTGTTTGTCTGTCTGTCTATCTATGTATCTATCTGTCTGTTTGTTTGTCTGTCTGTCTGTCTGTCTGTCTATCTATCTGTCTGTCTGTCTGTCTATCTATCTATCTGTCTGTTTGTCTGTCTGTCTGTCTATCTATCTGTCTGTCTGTCTGTCTCTCTGTCTGTCTATCTATCTCAGTGAAGGAACAGCGTTGAGAAATAATATTTTTGACGTCAACAGGACCCGCACGTTCTCCCTGTTGAAACATGTTACACAGTTTGTCGGAACCTGAAAACAACACAAGTTTTTACTCTTCTTTACGGACCATTCCACGTGGACTCTCTCTCTCTGTCTCTCTGTCTCTCTCGCTGTGTGTGTTTGTGTGTGTGTGTGAGTGGGTGTGTGTGTATGCGTGCGTGCGTGCGTATGTGTGTGCGCGCGCGCGCGTTCGCGTTCGTGACAGAGATTGAAGACAGAGCTGGAGAGAGAGAGATACAGGCAGAGAGCAACACACCACAGACAGATAGAGCGGCAGCCGGACAGAGACAGAAAGAGAGACAGACATCGCTGACAGAAGGTAGAAACAGATAGGCACTCCGAGATAGACAAAAAAGAAAGAAAGAAAGAAAGGATAACGATGATGGCACAGACGATGATCAGTGCTGATGACGACATTAACGATAAAGATGACGCTGCCTTTGGGAAACACACACAAAAAAGAGGCCACCTCTGATGTGACAAAAAGAACTAACAATATAGATCACTGCCTCACAGCACACACCAACAGACCCCCCCCCCGTCCCCCCATCCCCCCCCCCCCCCACACACACACACACACAAATAGGCCTAAATTTATCTTGTCTCTCTTGTTCACTGCCCCCACCTCCCATGTCTCCTGTCATGCCCCCCCCCCCTCTTCTCTCATTTCCTCCACATCCTGCACTCCCACCCCCACCCCCACAACTTACTCATTCCCTCCCCTTCCCCACGTTTCTGTTCCTGCTTTCACTTGCACACTTTCAGTCTCTGTCTGTCTCTCTGTCTGTCTGTCTCTGTCTGTTTCTCTCTGTATCTATCTGCCTGTCTCTCTGTCTCTCCCTGTTTCTCTCTCTCTGTGTTTGTGTGTCTGTCTGTCTCTGTTTCTCTCTTTCTGTCTCTCTCTCCCCGCCCCCCCCCCCTCTGTCTGTGTCTCTCTCTCACTCTCTGTCTGTCTGTCTGTCTCTGTTCCTCTCTCTGTGTGTCTGTCTCTGTCTGTCTGTCTGTTTGTCTCTTTCTGTCTCTCTCTCCCACCCCCCTCTCTCTGTGTCTCCCCCCTCTGTGTCTCTCTCTCACTGTCTGTCTGTCTGTCTGTCTGTCTCTCTGTCTCTCTCTCTCTCTCTCTCTCTCTCTCTCTCTCTCTCTCTCATCACATCCCAAGTTCCCTTCGTGTTCATCTATCTACAGTGTCTGACGGTCTAACGTTTCAAAGTCTTCCTCATTAGGGCGAGGACGGCAGAGATGAGGGGAATGGGATGAATTGATACACACGCTGCGTCCTTCCTTCCTTCCTTCAGCGGGGAGCGGGTGGGGGTCGGGGGTGGGGGTGCAGGGTAAGGGATGGGAGGGGTGGTGTTGGGTAGGGTGGTGTAGGGTAAGGGATGGGAGGGGTGGTGTAGGGTAGGGTGGTGTAGGGTAAGGGATGGGAGGGGTGGTGTAGGGTCAGGGATGGGAGGGGTGGTGTTGGGTAGGGTGGTGCAGGGTAAGGGATGGGAGGGGTGGTGTAGGGTAAGGGATGGGAGAGGTGGTGTAGGGTAGGGAGCATGCAAGTTGGGGTGGAAGGGGGGCAAGAAATACACACACACACACACACACACACACACACACACACACACACACACACACACACACACACACACTGACGAGGACACACGGCAGGCACGTACACTGACACGCATCCAGTCGCGCGTACGTGCGTGCACGCGCGCTATCATATCTCACACACACACACACACACACACACACACACACACACACACACACACACACACACACACACACGAACAGATAGGCAGATAGACAGGCACACACACACACACACACACACACACACACACACACACACACACACATACACACACACACCTTTGCATCTTTGAACGGAAAGGTCTTTGTTATTTCTTTTAAAAAAACAAACATTATACAATTTTTTTTTAAACCCAAAGAAACCGGACTTCTCAGAGTAAGAGCAATCACCAACGCAACTCGCCTTGTTTTGTCAACTATTTTCTTCCGTCATCAGCTCCCTTTCCCCTACCCCCTCCTCCTCGCCCCCCTGGTTACCCCCCACCCCCCTTCCCCACGCCCACCCTCCACATCCTCCATCTCTCCCTCTCTCACCCCTCCACCTCCGACCAGACGAGTAGTGCCCAGCCAAGCAGCGGCAATTGAACATGCAGGCCACTAAAACGCAGGCGGCATAAAAAGTGCTCCGGCCCCACACAGCTGCTGTGCAGTTAACCCTTTCACTGCTGCTGTGCAGTTGACCCTTTCACTGCTGCTCAAAGCTCCGCTGACAGATCGACATACGCTTACAGCTGAAGAGCTGTATGATCGATGGTTTCTCCGCCGCAATGCGAATCCATTTACAGCTTAATCTTTCGTGAACGATTGTGACTCTCAAACTAGGGGGGAGGATTGTGCTGGCTCTTAGTGCTGCAGCTTTGGGCTTGGCTGGTTGGCTGGCTAGTGGGGGTGTAACTTGGGCAAGGCACTCTCCACCTACAATCTGATTCTAGTCGGGGCAGCAGTTGCCTCCTTTGGCAAGCACATGAATTATGCTGTCAAATCACAGTCAGCTGCAACTCTGCCTTTTGTTCCATTTTCTTGATAAAGTCTATGTATAAGTCTTTCATAGCCTGTACGTGGTGCATGTCAACTGTGAATGATGACAATATGTGCCGTGGTATGGCTCCCCAAACAAAGTTTTGTTACACGATATACTTTAGAATAATGGCTTGTGAAGCATTTAATTCGGCAACACTGGGATGTGATCAGCATCCTTAAATAACAAAAATCACTAATAGTACATGATTGTGATGTTTATAATCACTGTGAATCACTGTGAATGTGAACGAATGAGCATGTAGCTATAGGCTGGGTCAGACTCATCTGTCTTGGTCATCTGCATGTTGTTCCCCACCTCACCCCACCCTCAAGCACCACAGCTTCACGTACTGCCCGATAGACGTTATGGACAGGGTGCCTTTACAGTGAGGGGATAAGGGTATCAGCTGAATGCTGTGCCGTGCCTTCAGTGTGCTTGCAGTGTCAAGAGGCCTGGAAACATGTTAGCATATCAGGGTGGTGTGTGCCACTTCATTGGTGTCAGACATACATTTTGCTTCTAAAAATATGAGGCAAGTAGATTATGTACACATAGCATGGAGCTCACTGCACACTGTCAATTGTACACCTCCTCAAATGAGCGATATATATCCAGGGTTTTCAAGAAACATCACAAACATCCATGTACACAGATAATGTAAAGCGATATACTTCATATTGTATTGTACAACAGCTGTCCCGTAGGGGATCTAAAATTGAAATCAATTACACGAAGATCGCGAATAAAACTGGCATCAACAGACACAAGCTGTGAAGTAAGCGATCGAAGTCCAGACGAGTCAGACACGAACTGATTCTCCCACACAGCTGACACACACACTACAACCGTGATTCGGAGGTGGCGCCCTCTCATAGGTCAGAACCAAATTCTGGCTCTGACAGTCGGGACAGCAGCAGCCTCTTCTGTTGTTCTGATGGTCACGACTGAGTGTCACACATGCTGCCGATGGGTATGCTCGTCAATGGAGGGTGTGGCCTGAGATCAGACTGGTGTCACAAGTCAGGGTGTCAGTCACCACTCTTTACCTGGACGTCTTCCTCTTGGGACTGCGTTACTTGTGACCAGCAAAATGACGGGCGCAATAGCCGAATGGTTAAAACGTTGGACTTTCAATCTGAGGGTTCTGGGTTCGAATCTCGGTAACGGCACCTGGTGGGTAAAGGGTGGCGATTTTTCCAACCTCCCAGGTCAACATATGTACAGACCAGACCTGCTAGTGCCTGAACTCCCTTCGTGTGTATGCGCAAGCAGAAGATCAAAATACGCACGTTAAAGATCCTGCAATCCATGTCAACGTTCAGTGGGTTATGGAAACAAGAACATACCCAGCATGCACGCCCCCAAATTCGGAGTATGGTTGCGTACATGGCGGGGTAAAAACGGTGATACACTTAAAAGCCCACTCATGCACAAACGAGTGAACGTGGGAGCTACAGCCCACGAAGGAAGACAAGGTTCAGCAAAAGACATCACACCGCTCAAGAAGGAGCTCTTGCACTTGGAATCAATGCCACAGGGATTTCGTTCCGCCAAGGCTCAGCAGCCAAGGGGTTAAGGTGGCCAGGGTAATTCCACTGACTGGGGTTTCCGTCCGGCCCCCCTGTTTACTTCCTGTGGCCACGTGTCCTTTACTTGTCAATGGCCGTCCTCTGCACAGCACGGCACAGCTGCTTGCGCTCCTTTCCTTTTTCCCTGGGATCAGAGGGCAGGGGAAAGGAAGGAAGGGGGATTACAACAACAACGTAAAGACCTGTCCCGTTCTTCCTTCTTGTTGTTGCAGTTGTTGTTGCTGTTTTGTTGTTAGGGCTGGTGGCTGATTGTAGGGGGTACCGTGGTCGATGGGAGGAAAGATTCTGGTTCAAGTTTCCGTTCATTTCGTTTTCTTTTCTTTTCTTTTCTTTCTTTCTTTCTGTTGTCTGTTTCTCCTTCTTTGGTTTAAAGACAGGGATTGTGAGGGTTCCTATGGGAGGGGGGAGTTGATTGTCGCAGGGGTCAGTGGTCAATCAGTGGTCAGTAGTCAATCAGGGGTCAGTGGGCAATCAGGGATCAGTGGTCAATCAGGGGTAAGTGGTCAGTACGCGGAAAGAATCTTGTTCTTGTTTTGTCTCACTTTGTTCCCTTTTTTCCGTTACTGTTTTTCTTTCTTTCTTTCTTTCTTTTTTTCTTTCTTATTTCTGTCTTTCTCTCTGGCTTTCCTCACCCACCCTCTCTCTTTTTCTTTCTGTCTTTATATATTTCCTCTTTTGGCTTTACAATGTGTCGGTGTCCTTTCTTTTATATTCTTCTTCTTCTTATTATTATTATTATTGTTGTTGTTGTTGTTGCTGTTGTTTTGATAGACAACCATTAAGACGGACAGGCAAAACAACAACAACAAAAGGTAGACAGAGCTCTGATACTTTTATATTGAAAGTTTCAAAGAAATAGAGAGGGCTTTGGGGGTGGCGGCGGCAAGCGGGAAATGGGGGGGGGGGGGGGGGGGGGGGGGGGGGGGGGGGGGGGGCGAGAGAGAGAGAAACGAAACGAAACGAAATTTTTATTTCACCTGGGGTAATGAGATAAGCAAAAGATATGCTTTTTTCCACCCATGCCTGGGGTATAAAGAAAGAAAAAAGAAAAAAAGATGTATGTGGGGGATAGGGCTACATCAAAAGAACACATGAACACAGAACCATTAACAAGAAAGTTATCAGCGACAGAGAGACAGACAGACAGACAGACGGACCGACAAAGATAGAGAGAGAATGAGTGAGAGACAGATACAGAGAGACAGACTCACACGAGGCATGGGGAGAACAATTTTCACTGATAGAACTGAACACGTGAAAGTAAGAAAGAAAACTCTGTGTGTGTGTGTGTGTGTGTGTGTGTGTGTGTGTGTGTGCGTGTGTGCGTGTGTGTGGGAGGGGGGGGGGCGTGCGTGCGTGCGTGTGTGTGTGCGTATGTATGTGCGTGTGTGTGTGTCCGCGCGCGCGCATGTGTGTGTGTATGTGCGTGCGTGTGTGCGTGCGTGCGTGCGTACGCGTGTGTGTACCTGCATGCCTGCGTGTATGCGTGCGTGCGTGCCTGCGCTGTGTGAATGCAGTCCAAGTTTGAGAATTGTCAATGAAAACCAAGAAGATGCAAGTGTTCCGAATGCAAAAAGGCAGCAGTTTCTGTTCAGAGGGAGAACAACAACAGCAACAACAACAGATGCAATAATCGTTTCGCTTTGCAAGGCGATTGTGTTGATTGTAGTGCGCCCACTGCACCAGTGAACTCCACGAGAAAGGCAATTCATTTAGCAAAGAGGTTTCTCTCTGTCTCTCACTTTCTCTTTCTCTTTCTTCGTTATCAGTCTCTGTCTAATTTTTCTCTCTGTGTCTTTCCCTCCCTCTCTCTCTCCATCGCTCTCTCTCTCTCTCTCCCCTCTCTCTCGCTTTCTCCTCTTCCTCCCTTTTTCTTCTTCTATCTCTCTCTGTCTTTGTTTCTCTGTCTTTCCCTCCCTGTCTCCTCTTCCTCTCTCCCTCCTCTCTCTCTCCTCGCTCTGTCTGTCTTTCTCTTTCCCTCCCTCTCTCTCTCTTTCATTCACATTTCCAGAATGCGTATTACCATTTAAAAAAACCATGCTCAAAGAGTTTAATCATGTGTGCCTTTATTTTCTTTGTCTCTTTCCTCTTTCAGACACAAACACCACTGTCACACTGTCAGGTGCACCGTAATTCAATGACTCCCCCCCATGCAAGTGCTCCCGGGAGTACTTTTGTGCATGTCACAATTCTGCACCCGGGGAGTATTTTTGATCGCATATAGAAACACTCCCCGGATGTGCGGACTGCCTCCCTGTAGCAGTTCCATAGCATGCTGTGAATGACTCCCCCCTCTCTCTCTCTCCTCTCACTTTTTGTCACCATCATAATTATTCACGTACACTGATACATCTGATGGATGGTGTATAAACGTTAGCAAGTGTGTGTGTGTGTGTGAGAGAGAGAGAGTTGGTGGAGGGTGGGGGTGGGGTGCCAGCAAGGGTGCATGTGTGTGTTCGTGGTGTGTGCGTGCGCATATGCGCTTCTGAGACCGCGCTTACTTATGCACTTTTGAATGCTAGCGTGCGTGCGCGCGTGCGCTGTGTGTGTGTGTGTGTGTGTGTGTGTGTGTGTGTTTGCAAGCACGTGTGAGTTCATGTGAATGCTTATTACCGCAGTACCATTGGGTTTTTAGGAGAAAGAAGGGGATGAATTCCAGTACTACTCCCCTAGGATGGCCACAGAACATTGCAGGGAGTTTCTCTGTGCGTGTCGAAGATCTACTCCATACCCACTCAGATATATATTTACAAGTATATGTCTATGTCCACAGCACAAGGGGAGTACTTAGGTAACAGTTCAGATGAACTGTCAGCAGGGTTGGGCTTGGGTTTCAGAAGCAGATACTCCCGGGGGAGTGTATCTATCTTGACTCAGAATTACCCCCATACACGATATCAGTACAAAAGCTAAAGTCACAGATTTTAAATGTGTCTGTTTTCTAAGTTTGATGAGGGTGAGCGATTCTCTCATGAGGGAAGTCATTTCGTTTTCACTGCCAAGGAGCAGGTCTGTTAACATGCATGGAATTGTTCACATGAGTATTCCTGTTGTTGGTTCTTTCTGTGACGTCATGCCACTTCCCTTTGTCTCCCTTTGTCTCTCTGTCCTCCCTCCCTCTGTCTCTCTGTCCTCCCTCTGTCTCTCTGTCCTCCCTTTCTCTCTCTGTCCTCCCTCCCTCTGTCTCTCTGTCCTCCCTCTGTCTCTCTGTCCTCCCTCTGTCTCCCTCTGTCTCTCTGTCCTCCCTCTCTGTCCTCCCTCTGTCTCTCTGTCCTCCCTCTGGTCTCTCTGTCCCTCCCTCTGTCATCCCTCTGTCTCTCTGTCTCCCTCTGTCTCTCTGTACTACCCTTTGTCTCACTGTCTCCATCTGTTTTCTCTGTCCTCCCTCTGTCTTCTCTGTCTCTCTGTCCTCCCTCTGTCTCTCTGTCCTCCCTCTGTCTCTGTCTCCTCTGTCTCTCTCTCTCCCTCTGTCTCTCTGTCTCCCTCTGTCCTCTGTCTCTCTGTCCTCCCTCTGTCTCCCTCTGTCTCTCTGCCTCCACTCTGTCTCTCTGTCCTCCTCTGTCTCCCCCTTGTCTCTCTGTCCCCTCTGTCTGTCCTACCTCTCTCTCTGTCCTCCTCTGTCTCTCTCCTCTGTCTCCCTCTGTCTCTACTCCCTGTCTCTATGTCCTCCCTGTCCTCTCTGTCTCTCTGTCTCATCTGTCCTCCTGTACTCCTCTGTCTCACAGTCCTCCTTGTATCTCTGTCCTCCCTCTGTCTCTCTGTTCTCTCTGTCTCCCCTTCTGTCCTCCCTCTTGTCTCTCTGTCTCCCTCTGTCCTCCCTCTGTCTCTCTGTCTCCCTCTGTCTCCCTCTGTCCTCCCTCTGTCTCCCTCTGTCTCCCTCTGTCTCTCTGTCTCCCTTTGTCTCTCTGTCCTCCCTTTGTCTCTCTGTCCTCCCTCTGTCCTCCCTCTGTCTCCCTCTGTCTCCCTCTGTCTCCCTCTGTCTCTCTGTCCTCCCTTTGTCTCTCTGTCTCCCTCTGTCTCCCTCTGTCCTCCCTCTGTCTCCCTCTGTCTCCCTCTGTCTCTCTGTCTCCCTTTGTCTCTCTGTCCTCCCTTTGTCTCTCAGTCCTCCCTCTGTCTCTCTGTCCTCCCTCTGTCCTCCCTCTGTCTCCCTTTGTCTCCCTCTGTCTCCCTCTGTCTCTCTGTCTCCCTTTGTCTCTCTGTCCTCCCTCTGTCCTCCCTCTGTCCTCCCTCTGTCTCTCAGTCCTCCCTCTGTCTCTCTGTCCTCCCTCTGTCTCTCTGTCCTCCCTATGTCTCTCTGTCCTCCCTCTGTCCTCCCTCTGTCTCTCTGTCCTCCCTCTGTCTCCCTCTGTCTCTCTGTCCTCCCTCTGTCTCTCTGTCCTCCCTCTGTCTCTCTGTCCTCCCTCTGTCTCTCTGTCTCCCTCTGTCCTCCCTCTGTCATCCCTCTGTCTCTCTGTCCTCTCTGTCCTCCCTCTGTCTCCCTCTGTCTCCCTCTGTCTCTCTGTCTCCCTTTGTCTCTCTGTCCTCCCTCTGTCCTCCCTCTGTCCTCCCTCTGTCTCTCAGTCCTCCCTCTGTCTCTCTGTCCTCCCTCTGTCTCTCTGTCCTCCCTATGTCTCTCTGTCCTCCCTCTGTCCTCCCTCTGTCTCTCTGTCCTCCCTCTGTCTCCCTCTGTCTCTCTGTCCTCCCTCTGTCTCTCTGTCCTCCCTCTGTCTCTCAGTCCTCCCTCTGTCTCTCTGTCTCCCTCTGTCCTCCCTCTGTCCTCCCTCTGTCCTCCCTCTGTCTCCCTCTGTCTCTCTGTCCTCTCTGTCCTCCCTTTGTCTCTCTGTCCTCCCTCTGTCTCCCTCTGTCTCTCTGTCCTCCCTCTGTCCTCCCTCTGTCTCTCTGTCCTCCCTCTGTCTCTCTGTCCTCCCTCTGTCCTCCCTCTGTCTCTCTGTCTCCCTCTGTCTCCCTCTGTCTCCCTCTGTCCTCCCTCTGTCCTCCCTCTGTCCTCCCTCTGTCCTCCCTCTGTCTCTCTGTCTCCCTCTGTCTCCCTCTGTCCTCCCTCTGTCCTCCCTCTGTCTCTCTGTCTCCCTCTGTCTCCCTCTGTCTCTCTGTCCTCCCTCTGTCTCCCTCTGTCTCTCTGTCCTCCCTCTGTCTCCCTCTGTCTCTCTGTCCTCCCTCTGTCTCTCTGTCCTCCCTCTGTCTCTCTGTCTCCCTCTGTCTCTCTGTCCTCCCTCTGTCTCCCTCTGTCTCTCTGTCCTCCCTCTGTCTCTCTGTCCCCCTCTGTCTCTCTGTCCTCTCTCTGTCCTCCCTCTGTCTCTGTCCCCCTCTGTCTCTCTGTCCTCCCTCTGTCTCTGTCCCCCTCTGTCTCTCTGTCCTCCCTCTGTCTCTGTCCCCCTCTGTCTCTCTGTCCTCCCTCTGTCTCTGTCCCCCTCTGTCTCTGTCCCCCTCTGTCCTCCCTCTGTCTCCCTCTGTCTCTCTGTCCCCCTCTGTCTCTCTGTCCCCCCTCTGTCTCTCTGTCCTCCCTCTGTCTCTGTCCCCCTCTGTCTCTCTGTCCTCCCTCTGTCTCTGTCCCCCTCTGTCTCTCTGTCCTCCCTCTGTCTCTGTCCCCCTCTGTCTCTGTCCCCCTCTGTCCCTCCCTCTGTCCTCCCTCTGTCTCCCACTGTCTCCCTCTGTCTCTCTGTCCCCCTCTGTCTCTCTGTCCTCCCTCTGTCTCTGTCCCCCTCTGTCTCTCTGTCCTCTCTCTGTCCTCCCTCTGTCTCTGTCCCCCTCTGTCTCTCTGTCTCCCTCTGTCCTCCCTCTGTCTCTCTGTCCTCCCTCTGTCTCTCTGTCCTCCCTCTGTCTCCCTCCGTCCTCCCTCTGTCTCTCTGTCCTCCCTCTGTCTCCCTCCGTCCTCCCTCTGTCTCTCTGTCCTCCCTCTGTCTCTCTGTCCCCCTCTGTCTCTCTGTCCTCCCTCTGTCTCTCTGTCCTCCCTCTGTCTCCCTCTGTCTCTCTCTGTCCTCCCTCTGTCTCTCTGTCCTCCCTCTGTCCTCCCTCTGTCTCTCTGTCCTCCCTCTGTCTCTCTGTCCTCCCTCTGTCTCCCTCTGTTTTTCTGTCCTCCCTCTGTTTCTCTGTCCTCCCTCTGTTTCTCTTCAGAGTCTGTCAGCCATCTTTCTGTATATGTGTGGACTTGTGTTCGTTCTTTGATTTTACTTCTTTTCTCTGATAGCGCATAATTAAAGATAATGTGGGTCTTTCTGTTTCTGTGCATGTCTCTCTGTTTCCGTTCGTCTGTCCTCCTCCCCCCCCCCTCTCTCTCTCTTACTGACACTCACTCACACTTCCACCCCCTCCTCCCCAGCAACAAAACTGTCTTCAATGACCCATGTATTTTCTTTTTTTGAGATCTTCACAACACAGTTGTTCGCTGGTCATGATTTCTTTTATTTGTTCATTTACCTAATTACTCATCTATTTGTTTTTGTTGTTTTTTTTCTATCCTTTGAGAATGTTTTTTTTTTTTTTTTTTGAAGTCTATGGAATGGAATAAGATTGGAACATTCCTTTTCGTAACAGTTTCTTGCCCGAGGAACATGAAGGTCACTGCGGAACAAACAGCGATAAACTCCATTTTATGCATATCGGTTGACAAAGATAACACGCGTAATGGGCTTCTTGCCGGAAAAAGATACAGTTTACTTCCTAAGATACTGATCGATTTCCACATTATGTCTTCATAAATGTCTCTGTGTCGGGGAAGGGGTGGATGGGTGAGGGGGTGAGGATGGGAAAGGTGAAATATGCACATGATATTCTGTGTGTGTGTGTGTGTGTGTGTGTGTGTGTGTGTGTGTGTGTGTGTGTGTGTGTGTGTGTGTGTGTGTGTGTGAATCAGAATCAGAATCAGAATCAGAATCAATTTTAACGTCAATTAAACCTGAACAAGGTTTATAAGACACGCATGCAAAGTTACATGAAACCACGCACAAGCTTGTGTGTGTGTGTGTGTGTGTGTGTGTGTGTGTGTGTGTGTGTGTGTGTGTGTGTGTGTGTGTGTGTGTGTGTGTGTGCTCCTGAGGAAGATAAGCTAAGAGGAAAGAAATGGCATCTTGTCAACACTGGGTAAATATGGTTTAATTAACTTGAGAAGGTCTTATATAGTCCCAATGCTAATTCATGTTCTGGAACCTGGGGTTACAAAACCTGAAATTAGATGGAACAAGCGCAAAAGTTTTGCATGGAAGAAATAAAACAGATAACGCCGTGGTGTGTGGAGAGCTGCGGCGATTTCCATCATGTATAACTGCTAACACAAGACGCATTAATCATTGGGTCAGGGCCTTGAAACAGTTGGAAGACATATATTCGAAGAAATCATTGAACATGCTACTCGCTAAGCATGAGCCACGTAACATATCAAAAAATATTCTTTCAGAAACCGGGTTTGAACAACTTTGCTTTTTTAAGATAATTATGGTAATGAAGCCAGTTTCATAAAGAACTGAAAGGTTACAGCATTGTGTGCTATAATTGGCGAACTATTTTGAATTAAACAGAGGCTTTTTATAAATCAAATAACATAGCAAAAGAAACATGCGCCAGAGTAGGCCTACTGTATGTTAGAATACACAGACATGCTTTAGCACAATATTTGAAACAGTGTTTAACTTGGCAAATTATTTGTTGTTTTTTAAAGACTACAAGACAAAGATTCTATTTTCAATGTGGGCATGTGAAAAACAAAGTGTGTGATTCATCTGCTTAAAATGAGTGCTCTGTCAGTTACCACGGGACATCAAATTGAAAAACGGCGTAAAGGTTTACGTTTTATCTTGTTGTGGCGAGACGATTTCCCATCATTACGTCAAGTCGTACCGTTTTATGTAAACAGTTGTGTTCCGAGTTTCCAGTTCTCTCTCAAAACGACTTCCATTTCTCTGACCTTCTTTCAAATGACAAATCCAGAACTGATAATCACTGTGTCACGATTTCTTGTATTTCACGGCAACGGCTCCCGAAGTTCAAAACATTGCTGACGATTTTATTTTCACTCGGTTTAGTCTTCTGAAAACCGAGACTACTGCAAACCTAGAAGGGATATAGTTATAAAATAATTTCCTCGTGAGAAAACTGATAAATGTAATTGGAGACACAGTAATTAAGAAAGAAAAGTGGAAAGCAATGTATGTGTAGTAATGTTTCATTTCTTGGCTGGAATTCGTCTTCCTTTCTAAGAGTTCAATCGATTTTGGTCCGGGGTCTTTGAAAACGACTGTGTGTTTCTGACAGCGCGCGCGCGTGTGTGCGTGTTTGGGAGAAAAAAGGACAGAGGGAGTGAGAGAGAGAAACAAAGAGAGAGGGAGACAGACAGACAGAGATGAGAGAAAGACAGACAGACACAGAGAATGAGACAACAAGTGCATGAAGGAATTTGTTCTTCCATGAGAACATGCACGTCTCTCTCTCTCTCTCTCTCTCTCTCTCTCTCTCTCTCTCTCTCTCTCTCTCTCGTATAGCCTATAGTACACTGGTGGTATTTCCTTCGGTCGATAGTTATATTTTATCCCGAAATGTATGTCATTATCTTTTTACTGTTATGGGTGCTTTCGTGAAGGTCTCCTGTCTTCTTCTTCACATGTTCCCCTTCCTCCTCCTTCATGGAATAAAGGATGTTCTTGTTGCTTATAGTCCAGCCGACCGCACAGGGCCATATCAGGACTGTCAAACCATACAAATGCTCAACCGCGTTAACACAAAACTGTCACATCTACGAAAAAGCACTAAGACAAACCCACAAAACACAGTTCATGACATAGTATCCCAACCATTTAGCTCGTCATGGCAAATAAGACCAGGCCATGCTGAGGACACCAGTTCTTCCGCTTGGAATAAAAGATGAACTAGAAGAGAAGAATGAGTAAAGAGGAAGACAACAGACCAAACAGAACCACCTACCCACACACTCACCCCCCCCCCACACACACACACACACACACACCCACCCCCCCACCCACCCACCCACTCACCCATCCACA
>NC_134887.1:26215291-26217791 GCF_041734735.1 Babylonia areolata
CCCCCCCCACCCTCCCATCCCCCACCTACACAACTGACCCCATTCCCCTTTCTTACGACTCCTCTCTCTCCCCTTCTCCTTCCTCGTCCATCTCCCCCCACCCCACCCCCACCCCATCCCCACCCCACCCCCAGTCCCAAGAAAGAAGCGCAGAAGGGCAATTCCACATACAGGCCAGCAGCACACAGCAGGCCCAAATTAGTCACTTCCATAAAACGGCCAGGGTTCCCTCTGGGCTTCCACCTGGCAACCCCCTGTCTTTGAGTTCCTGTCTTGTAATTTACGGCGTCATTCCTTTTCTCTCTCTCTCTCTCTGTGTGTGTGTGTGTGTGTGTGTGTGTGTGTGTGTGTGTAGTGTGGTGGGGGGTGAGGTGTGTGTGTGTGTGTGTGTGCGTGCCTGTGTGTGCCTGTGTGTGTGTGTGTGTGTGTGTGTGTGTGTGTGTGTGTGTGCCTCTGTGTGTGTGTGTGTGTGTGTCTTTGTCTGTGTCTGTCTGTGTGTCTATGCGTGTGTCTGTGTGTGTCCATGCTGTATGAATACTATTTCCTCTGGACTTTATACGGATGGTTGTTAGGAAACAAAAAGAAGCAAGCGAAAAGCTGCGAGAAAAGAAAGGAAAACGATTTCATCCATCCTTCATTTAAGACAGTGGCGGAATAGTCAATGAACTTCAGCGGTGTTTTATATATATCTGCGCTGCATGTTTGTCTCTCTGTCTTAAGAATTCACAAAGGTATCGTTTGACATAAACTGCCTCAAACCTGAAAAAGAAAAGAAGACACTAAGCCTAATTCAAGAATAGATAAATGACAACAAAACCTGTATATGTGACAAGTAAACCAGTTCTTTAGAAAATAAAGGCAGGTGGCAGGGTTTTATTAGTGAGGCAGGAGCAGGAGTTCTAATATCGTTGTCTAAAACAAAAAGACACTATCAAGTCAAAGAACACTCCACACAAATATCGTTGTCTAAAACAAAAAGACACTATCAAGTCAAAGAACACTCCACACAAATATCGTTGTCTAAAACAAAAAGACACTATCAAGTCAAAGAACACTCCACACAAATATCGTTGTCTAAAACAAAAAGACACTATCAAGTCAAAGAACACTCCACACAAATATCGTTGTCTAAAACAAAAAGACACTATCAAGTAAAAGAACACTCCACACAAATACCGTAGTCGAAAACAAAAAGACACTATCAAGTAAAAGAACACTCCACACAAATACGGTACTCGAAAACAAAAAGACACTTTCAAGTAAAAGAACACTCCACACAAATACGGTACTCGAAAACAAAAAGACACTATTAAGTCAAAGAACACTCCACACAAATAACGTAGTCGAAAACAAAAAGACTATCAAGTCAAAGAACACTCCTCACAAATACGGTACTTGAAAACAAAAAGACACTATCAAGTAAAAGAACACTCCACACAAACACAGAAACAGTGGAATGAGGAGATTCCTTTCTTGCTCTTTTTTTTTTCTCTCTCTCTCTCTCTCAGTGCCAGCCATTGGGCATCTCGTCTCTTCACCTTTTCCCTTTCTCTGTGTCCCTTTCTGTCCATCACGTCCCGCCATTAAGGGGTCACCCCCCCCCCTCCCTCCACCTCCATCACCACCACAACCACCCGGCACCACCCCCATGTCCCCTCTCTTACCACCCTTTTCCTCCCCCCTCTCCCCCACCCCCTCCTCCCTTGTCACACCTTCCCATTCCCATTACACAGCAGCGCAGAGCGACAATTCAGCACGCAGGCCACCAGAGCACAGCCAGGGCATAAAAACAGCAGCTGCCGTAAAACGGCCAGGGTTCCCACTGGGGCTTCCACCTTGAAACCCCCTTTTGGGTTCCTGTCTTGCAATGGATGGCGTTTTTGTTTTGGTCGTTTTTTGTTTTTGTTTCTTTGTTGTTGTTGTTTTTTTGTTTGTTTGTTTGTTTTCACACCGCGGCTGATGGATGCTCGTTCCTACTAGATGTATTTACATGCATGAGAAACAAACAACAAAATAAAGGAAAACAACATAAACAAGAGAGGCAAGGCCTTCAAGACTCACTTGTGATACACTTAAAAAAAATCCAAGCTTTTTATGTATTGAGTATAATTTCAAAATGTAATGTTTAAGATGAGAATGATCAGTTCAAAGCAAATTAAGTCCCCTAGCATTAATTACAGAGTAATGTCCCTTTTTTACTATCTGCACCAAAAACGTTTGCAAAATAAATAAAACTTCCATGCTTAGCAAAAGAAGTTCCTGTTTGAACAAAAAAATGATAATAATGACTGTTTTTGTTGTTGGGTCAGAATATCAGATCAAAGTGCCAAGTTTAGAGAATACAAAAAATATAAATATAACAGTAAATGCAGTTTGCATATAATTAGGCTTCATTTTTTATTTTTTTTGTGCCCATCCCAGAGGTGCAATATTGTTTTAAGAAGATGACTGGAAAGAACAGAATTTTTCCTATTTTTATGTCTAATTTGGTGTCAACTGA
>NC_134887.1:26225291-26242791 GCF_041734735.1 Babylonia areolata
TTATATGTTTGTGTATTTATCAGAGTGGGCTTCTTCGACAGAAATTTGCTGGAGGACAACACTTTTGTTGCCATGGGTTCTTTTTCAGTGCGCCAAGTGCACGCTGAACACAGGACCTCGGTTTATCGTCTCATCTGAAAGACCAGACGCACAGTTTTTATTTTCCAAACTTGGGAGAAAGGGCGAGAGCGGAATTCGAACCCACTCCCTCCCTGACTCACAATATTGGCAGCTGAGCGTCTTAACCATTTTGCCACCTTCCTTCAATAAAACACACACACACACACACACACACACACACACACACACACACACACACACACACACACACACACACACACACCCCTCTCCGACGGGACCTTAATGGATAAGTCATCGGCCTCCTAAATTGGGGATTGCGGGTCAAGACAGAAGACAACAGACCTTGCAAATGAATGACTGCCTGACCTTTCAACCACCCCTGTATCCCAGCTTGCACGTGCAGTAATAAAACTGGAAGACGTCACATCTGGACACTGTCCCACCCATCTGACCGCCCTTCCTCCATTTTATTCCCCCCAAGCCCCCCCCCCCCCCCCCCCCGCCCCCCACCGCCCCCCGCCCCTCCCCCCATACCTCCACACCCACGCATTCCAGTGTATGGGTGTGTGTGTGAGAGAGAGACAGAGACAGACAGATAGACAGTCACACACAGTGAAATGATTGGAAATAACATCCGAAATCCTAAGCAAACTATCACATTCCAAACTTGCAACGTATCTTCTACACCTCATGTGTGAAAAGTGAACAAAATCATGTAGGCACTCGTATGATAGTCAGTCGTGTCCGACAATGACCATCAGAACAGCAGAGGAGGCAACTGCTGTCCTAACTATCTGGGCTAGAATTTGGTTACAGTGGAGAGTGTTTTGCCCAAGTTACATCCCCACTCTCTCGGCCAAGAGGGTTTTAGGACAGTCGGCATTGGGATGGTTCCCAAAGGCCAACTAGCTCCCCCAGGGCTGCAGCACTAAGAGCCAGTGCAATCTTGCCTCCAAGTTTGAGAGTCATAGTCCTTCACAAAAGACTAAGCTGTGCATGGCTTCCCATCGCAATGGAGACACCATTGATCATACAGCTCTCACTTGGCTGTTGTCTCTACTGCAAGCTTATTTCAGTCTGTGAGACAAACTGAGCGTTGATTCGAAGCAGGAAATGCAATATCAGTCGAAAATCTTATCATTCTCGCTGGTACAATGATAGGATAAACTTTTAATGTTTGATTGTAAAAAGTAAGCTCATAGCTCGGATTCATTCCACTTAATTTTTTTTTAAATTTTAAATAAAAAAGAAAAGAAAAGAAAAAGGTATATGTCGGTTGACCTCGAGTTTTCATTCAAGGCTATACTTCAGCAAAGTCTGGAGTGTTTCCTATGGTAGATCTGGAACTAGCTATTAAAATGGAATCGTTTGCGTATGCAAGTACAAATGACATAATGTATCTCTTAGTATCAAATCTTGACAAATATCAAGTCAATTTTAATTGCACAATATCCAATTAATTAATAGTGTTCAAAATCATACAAATACAAATAACAAAAAAGGTGAAATTTAGTTGTTGTTGCTGATCCCCTCTTAAATTCCCAAAACGATCAGATATTTCATTTCAAGAGAATACAAAATAGTATCTGCTTATACATATTTACTATCACATCAAATGTTCTGCCAGAAATTCCTTATTTTGTTGTTCTTGTTTTTGATTGTTTGTGCCACAACGTTTACATCCAAACAGAACTCAAAGTATGTTTAATAAGCAACAAATGCACAGCACTTATAGACGCGCACGTGCGCGCGAGCATATTGCCAGCAGACACACACACACAGACACTCACACACACACACACACACACACACACACACACACACACACACACACACACACATTCGTGGCCGGGCAGTTACTTAGACTCTACAAATTTATTCTGCCAGCATTGGGTTATTTTGGGTAATCTCTTTCGAAATAAATCTCAGCCAAGCGTGTTCCTTTATTATTTTTAAATCCAACCACTCCCCAAAACATCCTACCTGCTTCTTTGAAACTTACATGGCAGACAGTTATGAGCTTTCTGAGAGGTTTTATTGGATGACATTTGAGGGGAAAGGACAACACACACACACACACACACACACACACACACACACACACACACACACACACACACACACACACACACACACGCACCGTCTAAAAACACTTATAGTGAATAGACGTTAAACTGAAGAAAACACACACACGCACGCGCGCGCGTGCGCACACACACACACACACACACACACACACACACACACACACACTTCCCTCGTTCTTGTGATTCCAAAAAGGGAACTGGAAAGGAGAATCGGATTTAAAGCAAGGCGATGTCTTGGCGCATACCGTCTCCAGATATCTGTCTTTCTGACCGTTTGTCTGTCTCTCTTTCTGTCTCTTCTCTGTTCCCCTGTTCCTCCCTCTTCCCATCCCCAGTGATAAAACAGACACCAACAAAGTTTTGTTTTCTCTGTCTCGTTTTCACCGGTGAACGGTACTATAAAATCACTGCATCAGATTTAACCCGGCTTTTTTGTTTGTTTGTTTGTTTGTTCTCTCCTTTGAATGGTGCCAGATTAAATCCGTGAAAGTCATTCGGATAATACGACAAACCGACGTCCCGTGTGTAGCATGCACTTTGCGCGCGTGAAAGAACCCACGACAACAAAAGAGGGGTTGTATCTGGCCAAATAGAAAACTCCGCTTTCATAGGACATCGGGACACGCATAACTGAATGCCCTGAACATCAGGTCAGAAATATGCGCAGGCACATGTCACAATATGCTGTTGATTTTTAAGTGCAATAATTCAAGCACAGATAAATTACACTTTAAGTGTAACTGGGCAGTTCTCAACACACACACACACACACACACACACACACACACACACACACACACACACACACACACACACACACACACACACACACAAACACTGTGAACAGAGAGAGAGAGAGAGAGATGCAGGCAGAAGAAAAAAAAGAGAAAAAAAAAAGGATGCTGCACTGCAGCAATGCGCTCTCCCTGGTGATAGCAGCCCGAATTTCACACCGGGAATTCTGTCGTGACAAAATGTAAAACAACACAACATGATACAGCACAGCACAGTACAGTACAGTACAACACAATACAATAATTACAATACAGTGCAATTCAGTGCAATGCTATACAATACATTACAATGCAATACAATACAATACATTGCAATGCAGTACAACACAATACAATACAATACAATACAATATAACCCAACACAGTGTTTTCTGGTGACGCAATGGTGGGGAGTGAGACTGGGCGAGGGGCGAGGGTGTGGGAATAATCCCCATCTGTTCAAAGCTTGTCTGTTCCTCGACACGCTCCGCATTGTACCGCTCTGTGTTGAACCTCACGTGTCCCTCATCGTCCTTGAGGATGAGGACAGTTCCCCGTTTGTCTTTTTAGGGGAATGAAATAAACATAGGGACGGGCGCAATAGCCGAGTGGTTAAAACGTTGGACTTTCAATCTGAGGGTCCCGGGTTCGAACCTTGGTCACGGCGCCTGGTGGGTAAAGGGTGGAGATTTTTACGATCTCCCAGGTCAACATATGTGCAAACATGCTTGTGCCTGAACCCCCTTCGTGTGTATACTCATGGAGAATATCAAATACGCACGTTAAAGATCCTGTAATCCAAGTCAGCGTTCGGTGGGTTATGGAAACAAGAACATACCCTGCGTGCACAACCCCGAAAACGGTGTATGACTGCCTACATGACGTGATAAAAAAACGGTCATACACGCAAAAGCCCACTCGTGTACATTTGAGTGGACGTGGGAGTTGCAGCCCACGAACGAAGAAGAAGAAGAAGAAGAAGAAAAATAAACCCAGGAATTCCTATATACCAAGTGTATTTTTCATCTTCCTCTACTGCAAGGGTGAGCGTGAAGAGATGAGGTGCGGAGGTGCGGAGGGGGGGGGTTGGGGTTGGGGGTAATGGAATGCCTGAAAATGGCTGCTTCTTCCTTCTTGTCATTTCACAAGGTAGATACAGAAATAGTTTATTTGGTTGATTGATTGATTGATTTGTTTATTTTTCCTCAATCTTTTTTTTTTTTTCATTTATTCATTTATTTATTCATTTATCTAATCAATCGTCTATTTATGTCGTGTTCTAATTTCAAGATTTCTCATGGGCGCAGGAATTAATCTCGAATGACACTGATTTATTCTGCCGGCAATTCTGCTGGAGGGAGGAAGGGAGGGAGAGAGCACTGGTGGTGGGAGTGGTGGTGGGGGTATCCTGGGCGATCTTCCTTGGAATAAATCCCAGATCATGTATGTGTCCCTTCTTGTCTTTTTTTAATTTTTTTTTTTACATCAAACAAAATGTCTCACCTACATTTTGAGCTTAAAAGCAACAACAACAAATAAACAAAAATCAATTATTCCCAATGGATATGAGCTTCCTGAAATGTTTTATTGGTGATACTGGCAGGAGAGAAGTGAGGGTGATAGTGGAAGGGGGGCGTGGGGGGGGGGGGCTACAGAAAGGGAGTGAATTAATGGTAGATGAGAGGGAGGTTACTGAAGAATAGCTCACTCCGACCCTCTGCTCATGACTGATTGACTGATTGAATATTGTCCAATTCTTTTTCAATCTTTACCCTGTGACTGTGACCTGCAACAGGGAAGATGCAAAAAGAATCTGGCTGAGCGCGACGTAACTTCTCCTCACCTTTATTTATTTATTTATTTATTCATTTATTTATTTATTTATTTATGTATTTCGCCCATTTTCTGTTACTGCAACAGGGGAACTACGAAAAAAAAAATCCCAACCAACCAACTGAACAAAATGACAACAACAAAACAAAAAACAATGTATAAAAAAAAGAAAGCACCTTCCTACCACTTTCTGCATTTCTCTCCATTTCTGCCTTCCTCACACTTTTCCCAAAGTGGGTAGTTTTCACGAAGGAAAATAAAACCATCGCTGAGATTTCAAGGGGGCAAAAAAAGAAAAAAAAAAAGGATAAAAATGCAGAACAATCCTCAGCGGAAGATCCGGTTATAGAGCATTATAGAGCAGGGCTTTAGGGGATTAAAAAATGTTTATGAATATTGATCCCTGAGCCTTCTTACTTCCTTCCTCTCCGTCTTTTATATTTCTTTTTTCTTTTTCGTTTGTTTGTTTGTTTTTTCGGTTTGTTTCGTTTCCTGTTTTTCTTTTTTTCTTTTTTTGTCGAGGTTTTTTTGTTTTTATTTTTTGTTTTGTTTGTTTGTTTCTTTCTTTATTGTGCATAAAAAAGAGAAGGGAAGTGCCCAAAGGGGTTAAAAACGACAGGCTTACCATTCATTTCACCAGCACGATGCCACAGAAATGAAGAATAGAGGTCAGCAGACGTTACGTCGTTGTATCCACATCACCATGCACAGGACAAATCGGAAAATAACGAGCGTAATCCGCGTCTCAGACTGTGCCCTTGTTTGTCGACAGTACCCCTGTGAGTGAGGGTACAGTTTCTCTGCACTTTGCCTCCACTGAAGTTTGAAGAAAAAAAGTACTTTCTTTCGTGGTCGATACCTTTATAATCCCCCATGTCTCATTCTGGGTGGCGGTGTCTGTGTGAGTTGAGGGAGTGGTGGTGGTGGTGGTGGTGGTGGCGGTGGGGTGGGGGTGGTGAAGTGTGTAGAATTGGCTGCCAATGCAGTTACAAGGTTATTAGCCACAACTGTTCATGTCGCCCTTACTATTTTTCTTTCTTTTTTTAAGGCAGAGAGATACATGGAATTACCGACCTTGGAAGTCTGTTCAAGCTGTACTGAGAATGTTAGCATTTGTATAGTGTTAAAAGGTTGGACTCTCAATCTGAGGGTCCCGGGTTCGAATCACGGTGACGGCGCCTGGTGGGTAAAGGGTGGAGATCTTTACGATCTCCCAGGTCAACATATGTGCAAACCTGCTAGTGCCTGAACCCCCTTTGTGTGTATATGCAAGCAGAAGATCAAATACGCACGTTAAAGATCCTGTAATCCATGTCAGCGTTCGGTGGGTTATGGAAACAAGAACATACCCAGCATGCACCCCCCCCGAAAACGGAGTATGGCTGCCTACATGGCTGGGTAAAAAACGGTCACACACGTAAAAGCCCACTCGTGTGCATACGAGTGAACGCAGAAGAAGAAGAAGTATAGTGTCACCCACCCTTTTGTACACGGGAGGTTTTGTTTCCTAGGAAAAAGAAATCTGGGAACTCATTTGAATCCAGAGTATTTTCCTGGTCTTCTGCAAGCAGAGTGATTGTAGTGGGGGTTGGAGGGGGTGGGAAGTGGGCGTGGGCACTACACTTTCAAGGTTCCTTGAAATAGCGCTGCTCGCATCCCCTTGTCAGTCCGCCTGCATACCATTACTTACCTACCTACTTATCTATCTATCTATTTATCTATCTATCTATCTATCTATCTATCTATCTATCTATCTATCTATTTATCTATCTGTCTATCTGTCTGTTTGTCTGTCTATCTACCTGTCTGTTTTAATTTCAAGATTTATTTCCGGACCTGAGAGTTGCTCTTAAATGCCATATAGAACGATTCTGACAGCATTTCGTGGGAAGACTTTTTCTTATGGGCAATCATTTTGGAATGGATCTTTGTCACGCATGTTTTCCTTCTCTCTTTTAAACCCCCCCACACCCACACCCGACCCCCTTATAAAATATCCCGGTCAGCACGTTTAAAAACTGTATTTCCAGCAAGGTGTGAGTTTTGTGACGTTTTATTGATGACAGTCGCTGTACATGGCAGACAGAAGGTAGGTGGGGAAGGACCCAAGGAGCGTTTTTTGTTGTTGTTGTTTTTTAACATTTTGATTTCAGTCCTGTAAGTGCGATATTGAATCCACTGACAGGATTTTGATAAACGCCAGGTTACCGAATGGAATAAAACATTTTCCCGTTGTTTGATGTACGTATACAAAAGGGAGGGTGTGTGTGGAGGGGGGGGGGGGGCAGGGGGGGAGGTGCGGGGGCGAGGAGACGAAATTTGAATGGATTATAATGGCTGATCGGTATTTCTTTCATTTGTTTCCTTTCTGTATGTCTGTCTGTCTGTCTTTCTCTCTTCTTAAATTTCATTTGCTCTCTCTCTCTCTCTTTCTCTCTCTCTCTCTCTCTCTCTCCCTCCCTATCTATCTATCTATCTATCTATCTATCCATCTATCTATCCATTTCTCTCTCTCTCTGTCTCTCTCTGTCTCTCTCTATCTTTACTTTTAGTTTGACAGATCCCATCATTTTACCCATGGTAAAAAACGAAAGGGGTAGGCACAAATCAGTTCACCACAAGCGGGTCAAACAGGTTAAGAAGAGGGGCCAGTAGACGATTCGTCATTATATCCACATTACTCAGAACAAATGGGAAAATAACGAGCGTCTCAGACCGTGCCCTTGTTTGCCGATCGTCCCCCCCGTGAGGATACAGGTTGTCTGCACTTGCCTCCATTGCAGATTAAAAGGAAAGCTTTCTTGGTCGATTCCGTAAGTTCCTCACGTCTCGCTGTGAAGAGGAGCCAGTGTCCACATGGATCACGGTCAGTGTAGAGGAGGCTGTGGAAAAACTGGCGGTGTGGGTGGGAATACAACTGGTTGCCGGTGTGACAATAAAACAAAAACTGATGGTTGCTTCTCACATATTTTATTGATAGCCAAATTCTTTATATACAAAAGTAGAGTTAATAAAGTAAATCCAAAAATGCAAATGTTCATAAAAGATCTATAAAAGAAAAGCATATGAAATTGACAAGTATACTTTTTTTTCTTTTTTTCTTCTTTTTTTTTTTTTTTTTTAGACATGGAATACAACAAATTTATGCAGAAGTGTGCACCATACATATACATTATACAAGATTAAGATTTGTAACATCTAGAATCAAGGTATGAATGAATGATTATTGTTACTCTATTGTAAACTAAGCATAAGAATTAATATTGGAATGAATATACGTTGTCTTGATTATGCACTGATGTGAGCAGAGCATTGTGATATCACATAGAAACAATGTGTGAATGAAAACCTGTTGACCTACCTACATTACGTTGATGTAAACTGGGCACAGGAATACCAATGGAATCAATGTGTGAAAGGATATTTTAAATGCTGCCATTACTACATTCGCATTGTAAATATTGTGCATCATGATATCACACAAGGCAATGTTTGAACGAAAATTCAATTGATATTCAGAACAATATATTCCTGTAGCTTCCTAATGTAAAATATTATATTTTATGTGTAAACCTTTGTCTGAATGAAAAATAGATGTTTTGAAAAATAAGGTTTCCGGTGCTTGACTGCATTATTTGCAAGGTTCTGAGCCACAACTGCGATCATTGTTCTAACAGACGAAAGACACGTTCTCATTTTTTTAAGATAATATATATATATATATATATATATATATATATATGTGTGTGTGTGTGTGTGTGTGTGTGTGTGTGTGTGTGTGTGTGTGTGTGTGTGTGTGTGTGTGTGTGTGTGAACAGGAGTGAGACTGGTTGAGACAGAGGAGAGATGAAATACCATCAACTTTTCCATGTGAATTAAACCCGGCTCGTCGTTTGGTAGCGGACAAGGTACAGTGAATAATATCTAAGAGGTGAAGGAGGTTGACAAGGGTGTGTAGTCATTAGTTTTCCTTGCTGAATCAATCTTCTTTACGAGCGAACGAGACAGTGAACGAGCAATGTATATACAGAGACAGACAGACAGACAGACAGCGACAAAAGGGAAGAAAAATATACAATAGTTATGTATGATATTGTTAAATTTTGCATTCATAATCTCTCTCTCTCTCTCTCTCTCTCTCTCTCTCTCTCTCTCTCTTGACTTATTGCTAAATAGGCTGAACAGATTAACAGCAATGAAATTACTTCGACCTTTCTCTCTCTCCCCCACCCGCCCCCCACAAACAGCCCTCCCCCCGCCCCCAACCCGACCCCAACCCCCTACCCCTCTCTTTTCTACATGATAATGTCATCTTGTAACATTACAACGGAAAGAAGATAATCAAATCGAAGCAATGAAACCCACGATTGTTTATCAAGTTGAAAGATCAAAGGTCCCATACCCTTTTACGATCATCGGGGCAGTGAATCCATATCATATGTGTCTAGGGTTCAGCACAGGAAGGCGGGGCCCAATCCTCTCCTTCCGCTGTTCTAACTTTCCCCCAACCGACGTCAGTCAGGCACCTGGGTCACACCTGGGTGGGGTCAGGAAAATCAGAGCAAAGCGCCTTTCCAAAGGAAACAACGCCAGGTAGAATCGGAGCTTCGAACCCCGACCAGTGGCCTGCATCGGATCACAAGTCTAACGCCTAACCGATTTTGTCATGTCGTCTCCTTTGTTTGATATTTGCACGATCAAAATTGCAATGTTATCAAAGGACACTGTTAATTGAAAGGCTCCAACACTTTATAAAGAAAAAGTCCATGGAATGAATAGTTAATTATGGAGATATGACCCGTTGCAGGTGACCAAAATTTGAAGTTCCTTGATGAACCTGAATATTGGAAAAAAAACACCCTGTCATCTCCATTTTCAATCATCATTCCTTTCATTAACAGGCAGGCTGATCTGGCAAACATTTATTTTTAAATTTAGACTTACTTCGGGAAATAGATCGTGTTTCCTTCCGCAAAGAGAAAAAGTTTTGTCCTGGAATTCTTTAAGGGGTATCATTTTTCTTGGCAGAAGCATATAGTTTTCTGGGTTTTTTTTTTGTTTTTGTTTTTTTTCTTTTGTTTTTTTGGTTTTGTTGCTGTTGTTGTTGTTCTTGTTGTTTTGTTTGTTTGTTGTTTGAAACAATGTACCTAAAAAAAGTGTAAAGAAAAGAAATACGCCTCATTCGTTTTAAGAAAAACTGTCACGAGTGCTTTCCTCCCCTTCTTCATCAAGAGGAAAGGCGGAATAGAGGCACTTCATTGTTTAGGAAAGGCGGAATAGAGGCACTTCATTGTTTTGGAAAGGCGGAATAGAGGCACTTCATTGTTTAGGAAAGGCGGAATAGAGGCACTTCATTGTTTAGGAAAGGCGGAATAGAGGCACTTCATTGTTTAGGAAAGGCGGAATAGAGGCACTTTATTGTTTAGGTACCTTTGATTGAGCTGTTTCAACTCACCTGTCATTTCACATCAGGAAGTCAAGATTTATTCATTTTTGCTGTTAATCATTTGTTTGTTCATTCATTCATATATTTATCCCTTCATTTATTGAATGATTCATTTTAATTTCGAGTCCTCATCTGGGCCTAGTAAATACTCTCGGCTCTCGCAGATTTACACTGCCAGTGGTCTCGTAGGAGGATAGTTTGGGTTATCTCGCTTGGAATGAATGCCTATAAAGTATGCGCTTCTTCTCTAATGGGCCAAAATATTGCAATCTGCGTACATAAAAACAATACTCCCAAAGGAGTCCAGCTTTTCTTAAATGTTTCATTGGCGATAAGGGAAGACAGGGTGTGTAGGGTGTGGGGGTGATAGAGAGGGGGTGGGGGTGATAGAGAGGGGGTCGGCTTTGATAGAGAGGGTGTGGGCGTGATAGAGAGGGTGTGGGCGTGATAGAGAGGGGGTGGGGGTTGATACAGATGGGGTGGCGGCTGATAGAGATGGGGTGGGGGTGATAGAGTGGGGGTGGGGGTGGGGGCTGATAGAGAGGGGGTGGGGGCTGATAGAGAGGGGTTGGGGGTGGGGGCTGATAGAGAGGGGGTGGGGGCTGATAGAGAGGGGGTGGGGGTGGAGGCTGATAGAGAGGGGGTGGGGGTGGGGGCTGATAGAGAGGGGGTGGGGGCTGATAGAGAGGGGGTGGGGGCTGATAGGGGGTGGAGGCTGATAGAGAGGGGGTGGGGGTGATAGAGAGGGGGTGGGGGTGGGGGCTGATAGAGAGGGGGTGGAGGCTGATAGAGAGGGGGTGGGGGCTGATAGAGAGGGGGTGGAGGCTGATAGAGAGGGGGTGGGGGTGGGGGCTGATAGAGAGGGGGTGGGGGCTGATAGAGAGGGGGTGGGGCTGATAGAGAGGGGGTGGGGGCTGATAGAGAGGGGGTGGGGGTGATAGAGAGGGGGTGGGGGCTGATAGAGAGGGGGCTGATAGAGAGGGGGCTGATAGAGAGGGGGCTGATAGAGAGGGTGTGGGGGCTAAGGTGGAGCGACATTTGGGGTGCAAATGGCAAACCAAAAGGAGGTCACTGTGGACAAACTCTCTCCTCTTTTTGACCACTGCCCCAAAACATCTATTGATTTATCTATTTATTCATTCATTCAGTTATTTATTCATCTACTTATTTCTATTTATTCATTTATGCTCGTAACCACAACAGGGAAGATACAAGCAAGAATTTGATAAAACGCAATAAAACTTCCTAAAACATAAATTGCAAAACTATCGTGCTTCCTGTTTCACTCCTTGTCTACCTGAGAGAGAGAGAGAGAGAGAGAGAGAGAGAGAGACAGAGACAGAGAGAGAGAGAGAGGGGGGGGAGTTTTAGATCGCTACAACAGGGATATATTTTGGGTTGAATTGGGTTTTTTTTAAGCTGGTGAAGGTGATGATGAAAAGGACTAGAAAAAGAGAAGAAAAAAAACCCCACCTAAAATGTGGATTTTGCACATTTTGGAATGGAACGGAAAATGTCAGAGTATTTTCATGTAATGAGCGAAAGGGATCAAAACTGGAGAGAACAAGTCTGTTCCGTCTTTCTTTATTTCTTCTTTCTTTCAGAAACAGAAGGAAGACAGGACGGCCCAGAATGAACTGATGGCAAACAGTGGAGAGAGACCTCCGACATGTCAACAGACGATGGGGCGATGCCTTCAAACTGGCTGAGGACAGCGGAGAATGGAGCGCTCTGACTTCCTCATGCGTCCAACGACGCTGGAACATCTGAGTACTTCTGTGTGCTTCGTCACAAGTAAGAGTTTACCCTCAGGGTACAAACAAGGAGGAAACATCATCATCAGTCCAGTTCCAAGCCAAGAAAGAAGCCATTCCCTACACGATATAGCATTGAAAAGCAGTGAACAAGACCAGGAGAGACAAAATCAGGAATGATGTGATACGAGACATAGTAGGAACAAAACCAGTACTACAACACATAGAACAACAGAGGATCAAGTGGTTTGGACACCTCACACGTATGCCTCTGAACCAACCAGCTCTTCGGGCATACAACACCAAATACTCTGGCTGGAGAGCCAGAGGAAGACCAAGACGGCGCTGGAGCGACTCAGTGGCAGACACCCTCAGAGCCCACGAGATGTCCCTCCTCCAGGCCACTCGCCTTGCTGCAGACAGACAACTGTATCTCCCCGCGACGCCCACCGGTACAAGCGGAAGGAAAAAGTGAAGTAAAGTAAGTAAGATACAGCATTATATACATTCACAATAGACAGTACTGAACACATCAGAAAACAACGAGTGAAATCAACGTCTCAGAACGTGTGTAGCCCCCTGTGAGGACACACTACAGGTTCTCTGCACTTGCTTCCGTTGCTGTTCAAAGGAAAGTGTTTTTGGTCGATAGGTTTAATCCATCACGCCTCGCTTTGAACAGCAAGTGTCTCTGTGAAGTGGGCGTGGAGAGAGAAGGATTGCTAATGCGTAATCACGTTGTTTCTGTACCCCTGACCCGCAACTGCTCTTGCTGCTCCAACACAGTTTCTGCTAAGGAGAGAGAGAGAGAGAAGATATTTCTTACCTCATGGTAGTCTTTTTCAGCTCTATTGGGAGTGCTATTTTCCGAGGCATTTTAGAAATAGTTTAGAATGACACAGCTCCAGTGTTTTTCTTATTTTATTTACAAACAAAATACATATTTTTATTTCAATCACTTATTTATTCATTCATTCATTTATTTATTTGTTATCTTATTTGGAATTTCAAGATTTCTCCTGAGCGTTGGAATTACTCTCCAATATCATTGATTTATTCCGCCAGCATTTCGAGGAGAGATAATTTGGGGCAATCTCTCTTGGAATGAAATCCCAAAACAAATAACTGTTTCTTCTCCCTGATTTAAGAAAAAAAAAGAAGAAAACTCCACGCACCTCTGTGTTAACCCCCTGACTATTGAACCTTGATGAAATGATTTTGATTTTGATTTTGAAATACGTTTACTTTGTTGTGTATTTGAAAAAGGTCTCATATCCAAGCAGATAATGGTGACTGACATCCTGACCTATAAACTCTTTCTCACCTCTGTGAGGTGACAGCCCTTCACGGACGAGCATGCCCATCAGTAGCGGTCAAGGGCTAAACAGCAGCAACAGCAGCAACAACTATATATAGCCTACCCATCAGCTACTATCTTTTTCAAATGTATGATCAGTTTCATCAGCTGGACAGGTGGAGGATAAGGGGTGGGAGGGGGTACAAGGATCAGGAAACTGAACAATCAAGATCGAGTTTACCTATGATAGGCTTCCAAGGCCTCTGCCATATCATTTGTTTATTTATTCACTTTGCCCAGTTTCTGTATCTACAATAGGGAACCTGTAAGCAAGAAGTCGATGAAAAACAAAACGCTGAATTTTGGAGCTCCATTTTTCTCCTTCAACACCAGTCAGGTGTTTGGGGGATGTAAAATGACCTGCAGGACTTTAAAATTCAGAACAAGCACACATGGAAGATCTGGTTATAGAGCACGGGCTTTAGGGGGTTAGGAAGGCAGGTCGTGGTGTTGAAGAAAAGGTGAAAAAGATAAGAAGATTAAACCAAAGCAAAGAAGGGTCAGGGAGAGAGGGGGGAAGGGGGAGGAGGAGGGGGAGGGGGAGTCATTTCCCTTTTTGAGATGGAACAGAACAATGCAGCATACTTTGATGACCTCTGGAAAAGGACAGAAACAGTGTCACGAAACAGATCCAGAGAAAATAAACTTCTAGGTCCATGTTTTGTTTTTGTTGTTGTTGTTGATTTTTTGTATCCTTCTTCTGTCTTTTTTGTACTTTCTTTTACTCTTCCCTTGTTTTGTTTTTTATTTTTATTCTTTCTTTCGTTATTTATTCATTTCTTTGGTTTGGTTTGGTTTCCTTTTTGACAGAACTCAAAACGTTACACACAGGGTTTTAAAAACTCCGGGGACAACATCAGTTCATTTCACCACCACCAGGCCACAAAGACGAAGAAGAGAGGTCAGCAGACGACACGCCATTATGTCCACATTACCATGCCCAGATCGGCACAGATCGGAAAGTAACGAGCGGAATTCGGGTCTCAGACTGTGGCCTCGTTAACCGAGCGTACCCCTTGTGTGAGGGTGCAAGTTCTCTGCACTGGCTTCCATTTGCAGTTCAAAGGAAAGCTTTCTTGGTGGACACCGTCAATCCTTCACGTCTCTTTCTGAGCGGCAACTGTCTGCGTGGATCGTGACCAGTGTAGAGGAGGTGGTGGAACAAGCGGAGAGACGCGAAATAGGCTGTCAGCGCATGACTGCAGGACTTATGCAGTTCTTAGTCGCGACTGCTCCTGCCGCCCTTGCAAGTGAAAATAAAACCTTGAGAGTCAGTGAGACTTTGGAGAAAAAAAAAGATATCTGTTTTGTCGTTTGAAATGATAATTTGGTTCATTTTTTTTTCAAATCAGGCCTACCTTGAGCATCTCATTTTGAAATAACAGAATAATCAATAGATATGGCCTGTTCGTTACAAGTAAATGCAGAGGCACTTACCTGTGATGGTCTTCAGTTGCTAGTGTTCTTGATCCTTATTTTTACATTCAGTTAACTATGAACAAAAAAGATCTTACATTACCCTTTCCAAGACCTCACTCTGCACCCTTTCTCTCTGTCTGTGTCTCACCCATATACTCTCCAGCATGCTCGCTCATGCATACTTAACTGCACGTTTTCTTCCTGGAGTAAATTCAGATTCTTTTGTCCATATGTAGTGAGAGTGCTATCTTCCGGGAAGCAGATTATTTTCCCGAGAAAAGGAACGTTTTCGTTCATCAAAGGGAACAACCAGCCCCCCCCCCCCCCCCCCCCTGTCCCTCAAGAGACATCTTTGAGTGAGACTGCTTCAAAGCCATTTCTCATCTCATTTTGCCCAGAAATGTTAAGTCTCTTTCTTTCCTTCTTTGTATTTATGTATTTATATATGTATTCGTTTATTAGTTTATATATTTATCTTAATTTCGACATTTTGTTAAGGTTGGGGAGAAGAGCGGAAACATGTATCCATCATTGCTAGTTGTGATTATTATGAGCAGAGGACCGTGCAGTAAATCTCAGTCGAACGTGTCTACGTATTTTAATGCCTCCCAAAATATCGCACTTGCATACATGTTTAAAACCCGTATTCCCAGCAGAACTGAAAAGTTTTATGGGCGAGATGGAGGAAGCAGATGGAGCTTCAAGGAGGGAAAAAACCAACAACAACAAAACAACAAAAAAACAGAGGGAGATATTGGACATGTTCACTCACGAGACTCTTCTCTGTGATTTATTTATTTACTTGTTTATCTGTTTCGCCACGCTCTCCAAACAACTACAGGGGAGCAACAAATTTCGTTTTATCTATTTATCATTTATTTATTTATTTATTCATTCATATATCACTTATTTCTTCATTTATTTATTCATTCCGTCTCATTCTCGTAACACCTACAGGGCAGCAACAAACGTGACATGAACTTGATAGAACGCTGAGCTTCTTCCTGCCACGTGCTGCATATCAACCTCTCTCTCTGTTTGTCTCTCATCCCCTGTCTCTGTCTCTCTGTCTCCCTCTTTGTGTGTGTGTGTGTGTGTGTGTGTGTGTGTGTGTGTGTGTGTGTGTGTGTGTGTCTCTCTCTCTTTCTCTCTCTCTCTGTTTCTCTCTCTCTCTCTCTCTCTCTCTCTCTCTCTCTGCATTTGTCTCTCTGTCTCTGTCCGTCTCTCTGTCTGTCTGTCTGTCTGTCTGTCTGTCTCTCTCTCTCTCTCTGTGCCTCTCTCTCTGTCTATCTGCTCGCCTGCTCATTCTTTTCCCCAAGTAGGGATTTTTTGTATTACAGAAAATGATCTCCGTGATCTTCCACGAACATTTTACAACATTCCCACGCGAAAGATTTGAAAACAGAGCACGTCCCTCGGACATTTAAAGACAAGCCTTCGCTGTGAAGAGCAAAAAACAAAGAAAGCAAAAGCGAATAAACAAAAGGAAATAAACAAAAGCATGGATCTTTCACGTTTGAAATGGATTAGAACATTTCAGCGTATTTTTATTTGCCTTAGAAGTTGAAAAAAAAAGAAGTTAATCTTATGGGAATAATTTTGTTGAACCGTATTTCTTTCTTTCCTTCCCTTCCTTTCTCCGTCTTCCTTCCTCCCTTCCTTCCTCCCTTCCTTCCTCCCTTCCTTTCTCCTGTCTTCCTTTTTTCTCCGTCTTCCTTCCTCCCTCCCTTCCTCCCTTCCTTCCTCCCTTCCTTTCTCCGTCTTCCTTCCTCCCTTCCTTCCTCCCTCCCTTCCTCCCTTCCTTCCTCCCTCCCTTCCTCCCTCCCTTCCTCCCTTCCTTCCTCCCTCCCTTCCTCCCTCCCTTCCTCCCTTCCTTCCCCCCTTCCTTTCTCCGTCTTCCTTCCTCCCTTCCTTCCTCCCTCCCTTCCTCCCTCCCTTCCTCCCTTCCTTCCTCCCTTCCTTCCTCCCTCCCTTCCTCCCTTCCTTCCTCCCTTCCTTTCTCCGTCTTCCTTCCTCCCTTCCTTCCTCCCTCCCTTCCTCCCTCCCTTCCTCCCTTCCTTCCTCCTTTCCTTTCTCCGTCTTCCTTCCTCCCTCCCTTCCTCCCTCCCTTCCTCCCTTCCTTCCTCCCTTCCTTTCTCCGTCTTCCTTCCTCCCTTCCTTCCTCCCTTCCTTTCTCCGTCTTCCTTCCTCCCTTCCTTTCTCCGTCTTCCTTCCTCCTTTCCTTTCTCCGTCTTCCTTCCTCCCTCCCTTCCTCCCTTCCTTCCTCCCTTCCTTCCTCCCTCCCTTCCTCCCTTCCTTCCTCCCTTCCTTTCTCCGTCTTCCTTCCTCCCTTCCTTCCTCCTTTCCTTTCTCCGTCTTCCTTCCTCCCTTCCTTTCTCCGTCTTCCTTCCTCCCTTCCTTCCTCCCTTCCTTCCTTCTTCTTTCATTCATTCTTCCTTCTGTCTTTCTCACTTTCACTCTTCTCTTTTTGTGTGGGGTGGGAGTGGGTGGCGGTGGAAAGATGGAGGGATGTAAAATTGGCTGCCAATACATAACTGCATCACTTACAAAAAGTTCTGAGCCACGACTACTCCTGTCACTCTCACAGGCGAAGAAACGGCTTCAGCGTCAGCGAGTTTTCATAAGGAGGATGAAAAAGACGTCAGGAAGACGGACTGAGACAGGGGAGAGAAGCCAGTCACCAGCCGGCTTGCCATTTGAAATTCAGATGTGGGTCGTTTGTCAGCGTGGATTGGTACCGGGCAGTCTGG
>NC_134887.1:26252791-26270291 GCF_041734735.1 Babylonia areolata
CGTATCACTAATCTCCCACGTGCGTGTACACACGAAGGGAAGTTAGACTCTTGCCTGCTTGTCTGCACATCTTTCGACCCACGAAATGAAAAAAAACAACAAAAAAAAAACCCACCACCTTCCACCTTGAACCACAAGGCGCCGCCACAAGGATTCGAACCCAGGACTCTCGGATTGAAGTCCAACATAAAACCACGCAACTACCACGTTTGTCCAAGTCGCTAAACAGATACTAACGTTTTCCACCCTCTCACCTCCACTGCATCCCTCTGCCCCATTCCCCCCACCCTCGTTCATGATCCCTGTTCTCCATCACAGCCCTCATGCCCCCACCACTCATCCCCCTACCCCTCTTCCATCACCCCACCCTCACTCCGCCTTCCTCCAAAACACGCCACTTGTTCTCTCTTCTTTTTTTTCCTTTCCCCCTTTTTTTTTTTTTTTTTCTGCACGCTTTGATTTAATTCCTAACCCCAGCACGCTCCTCTCGATCAGCTACGTTATAAATAACGGGATTTCCGTGCACACCCTGTTTGAAAAAAAAAAAAAAAAGGGGGGGCGGAGGGGAGGTGGGTGGTCGGTGGTGATGCTCCATCCTTCACCACCCCTGCTTACATGTCTGTCCGCATCATCAGCAGAAATGCAACAACAAGAACGATCCTCAACAACATGACCCAGTCAAGCCCTCCAGTGGACCCGGGCCATTTCCTGGTTGTGTGTTTCGTGTCTTTCTTTGTCTTTTGACTCACTTGTGTAAACAAAGTGAGTCTATGTTTTAACCCGGTGTTCGGTTGTCTCTGTGTGTGTGTGTGTCCGTGTGTCTGTGTGTCCGTGGTAAACTTTAACATTGATATTTTCTCTGCAAATACTTTGTCAGTTGACACCAAATTTGGCATAAAAATAGGAAAAATTCAGTTCTTTCCAGTCATCTTGTTTCAAACAATATTGCACCTCTGGGATGGGCACAAAAAAAATAAAAAAAAGAAGCCTGATTATATTTTTTGTATTCTCTAAACTTGGCACTTTGACCTCTTATTCTGACACAACAACAAGAGGAGTCGTTATTATCATTTTTTGTTCAAACAGGAACTTCTTTTGCTAAGCATGGAATTTTTATTTATTTTGCAAACGTTTTGGTGCAGATAGTAAAAAAAGGGAAATTACTCTGTAATTAATGCTAGGGGACTTAATTTATCACAAGTGAGTCTTGAAGGCCTTGCCTCTCTTGTTTTGTTTTGTTTTTGTTGTTGTTGTTTGCAGACACCCACTGGATTGTGTTCCTTCAGACTAACTTGACATGAATCCGCTATGAAAATAAAGGCACTGGAATTAAAGCGGAGAACACAGAGCGGTGACAAAAGGAAGTTTCAAAGCAAGACACGTAAGTCAGTTGTAGTTCAGTTCACTTTGCAAACAGTGACAGCCAGTCGCTTCGAACGTGGATGTGGTGAGTGGGCGTGGGATAGCGTGCACCATTCTCATGGAGACTTGTACGTTCAAACTGACCCTGAAGCCAGGGCGAACACAGTGGAGGGTTTAGTTTGTTGTTGTTGTTGTTCTTCTTCTTCTTCTCCACCCCCTCTCCCACTCTTCTCCCACATGTCTCCCTCTTGTTTCATTTTTATTCTACATCGTTCGTTTAATTTTGTTGATGTTGTTTTTGTTTTTCATGTTTTACATGAGGATCACACACATACACACACACACACACACACATATACATATATATATATATATATATATATATATATATATGTGTGTGTGTGTGTGTGTGTGTGTGTGTGTGTGTGTTTCTTTTTATCACAACAGGTTTCTCTGTGTGAAATGCGGGCTAGGCTGCTCTTCCCAGGGAGAGCGCGTCGCTACACTACAGCGCTACCCCCCTTTTTTTGTATTTTTTCCTGCGTGCAGTTTTATTTGTTTTTCCTATCAAAGTGGATTTTTGTACAGAATTTTGCCAGGAACAACCCTTTTGTTGCCGTGGGTTCTTTTACGCGCTCTAAGTGCATGCTGCACACGGGACCTCGGTTTATCGTCTCATCCGAATGACCAGCGTCCAGACCACCATTCAAGGTCTAGTGGAGGGGGAGAAAATATTGGCGGCTGAGCCGTGATTCGAACCAGCGGGCTCAGATTCTCTCGCTTCCTAGGTGGACGCGTTACCTCTACGCCATCACTCCATATCTATCTATCTATCTATCTCTCTCTATATATATATATACACACAGAGAGACACAGACACACACAGACACCAACAGAACACACACCCACACACACGCACACACGCGCGCGCGCGCACACACACACACACACACACACACACACACACACACGAGCGCGTACGCACAGAGAGAGAGAGAGAGGCCTCACCACACGCATTTATATATATCATTATTATTTTTTTTATACACATTCTTCTTCTTCGTTCGTAGGCTGCAACTCCCACGTTCACTCGAGTGGGCTTTTACGTGTATGACCGTTTTTACCTCGCCATGTAGGCAGCCATACTCTGTTTTTCGGGGGTGTGCATGCTGGGTATGTCCTTGTTTCCATAAGCCACCGAACGCTGACATGGATCACGGGATCTTTAACGTGCGTATTTGATCTTCTGCTTGCGTATACACACGAAGGCACTAGCAGGTCTGCACATTTGTTGACCTGCGAGATCGGAAAAATCTCCACGCTTCACCCACCAGGCTCCGTTACCGAGATTCGAACCCGGGACCCTCAGATTGAAAGTCCAACCCTTTAAGCTTTCGGCTATTGCGCCCGTCATACATATTATTCTATATTGATAGATAAATTTTGTTTACCTTGTAAATCTTCATGGATCTGTTAATCAGTATCAGACGCACATATATATTTGAAAGCACATTTGAAAATATTAGACAGGGGAAAACTCAAGACCATCATAGGGACAATACAAAAAACACTAAGATATGAAACGTACACTTTAACAATCTCAGGAGCGATAACAGAATTCGTGGAAAGAATAATTCACAATATCATGAAATTGGAAGAATTAATATATTAGGTTGTAATTGTTTTTATACACGTTTATAAACGCAATGTTTTTCGAACTAATCAGAGCACGTATGTCATCTAATTCAGCACGCTTATCATCCGCCATTTTCATGTTTAGAGTTGATCTGGGACAGATTTCACATTCGTCTTCTAAGACACTCTCAAAATACATTGTTTAAAACCAGAATATTATGGAATTATCTGATCTGAAACCCATTTTCCTTGTTGTTTTTTTGTCTGATTTCATTTCATTGTGTTATCGTTATTAATTTTGTTATTTTTTGTCATTTGTTTCATTATGGTGTGTGTTTTTTTCTAGTCCACAAAGACATCTTGTCTCTCGTCGTATCTGGCAAAAGAGAATGTCAATACTTATTAATTAAAGATAACAGGAAGGAGCGCCCTTAGAGAATGTTCAATTAGTGGGTAATCTGTGAAGCAGCCCTCTCCCCAGGCCATGTCAACATCCCCCATTCTCTTTGTGTAATCCGCGCTTTTCGTGTTCCACTCGTATTCAGTTCAGCTCGCAACCCTGCAGGCTATGAAGCAACGGTCATCGAAAAAGAAAAGGAAAATAAACTCACAAACACAATGGTGAAATAAACAACAACAACAAAAATTATGTGAAATGCTAATCTCGCAACAAGAGTAACAAAATCCCATAGTTGATAATTATTTGATACAAATTCTGTGATACCTCCTTATAGACACACTCTTCGTGTGTGTGTGTGTGTGTGTGTGTGTGTTTTCGCTATAAGTTATGTTACCCCCCTGCCTCCCGACCCCCAAACCTCAACCTACACAAATACTCCCCCCCCCCCCACACACACACACACGCACACTAGAGAGAGGGAGAGAGAGACAAAAATATGTGGAGAGAGAGAGAGAGAGTCTGTCTCTCTCGGTCTCTCTCTCTGTCTCTGTCTGTCTGTCTCTCTCTCTCTGATAGTCAAGATAGATGGTGAAAATAAGGAAAGGTTCTCCCCTTCCACCACCATCCCCCCGTCTTTCTGTCTGTCTGTCTGTCTGTGTCTCTGTCTGTCTGTCTTTCTGTCTGTCTCTCTGTCTGTCTCTCTGTGTCTCTGTCTGTCTGTCTGTCTCTTTCAAATCGTGATGGACGTGTGTGTGGAATGTGTGAGAACGCATGTCTGCGTGCGTGCGTGCGTGCGTGTGTGTGTATGTGTGTGTGTGTGTGTGTGTGTGTGTCACAGCATGTGCGTGTGTGTTTGTGTATGCAAGCAAGCAAGCGCATCTGTGTGTTCCTTTTAATTAAAGGACGGGATCAAATGAGCAAATACAAATTTCGATTTTTCCACCCAACAAGCCTCAGCGAAATTGAAACCACCTTAAAAACCACCCTTCTAAATTTCTCTTTCACAAAATTGGGAAAAGTGGAGATTATGAGGAGGAAGCGGAATTCATTCCGGATTACAATATGTGGAAGGGGGTTCAGGAGGGAGGGGGGTGGAAGGGGAAGGGGGTGGGGGCTTTTTATTTGAATAGGAATGAGCTCTGTATGCACTTCTGTAAAGACGTGTGTGTGTGTGTTGTGTGTGTGTGTGAGTGTGTGTGTGTGTGTGTGTGTGTTACGGTGTGTGTGTGTGTGTGTGCGTGCGCGCGTGTGTGCGTATGTGTGTTACGGTGTGTGTGTGTGTGTGTTTCGGTTGTGTGTGTGTGTGTATGTGTGTGTGTGTGTGTGTGTGTGTGTGTGTGTGTGTGTGTGTTACGGTGAGAGAGAGAGAGAGAGAGAGAGAGATGAAATACAAATGTAATAGACACCAAGGACCGAGCGGCCACAATTGTTTTCAAGGCCCATGTCATCGTGACTCAGCAACTGGCAGTATATCAGTATCGACAGTCCACTTCCAGATGTTTATGTCTACACGATTAACGCTGTTGCTTTGGACACAATAATCGTATTTGATCGATGTACCAAAAGAAAGCAAGCTTATAATTGTGTTGCTATTGGCAACCGTGCGACACCTGCAGTACAGTTATTGTTTATGACATTGTCGTGTGCACAAGCACGTGTTACTGATATAAATTTTGCTGTTCACAGCTAACTTACCGTGCATGTGTGTGGTGTTCTTGAATTTTTGAAGTTATTAATTATGTTATACTATCATATAATCATTTGTACTGAAAGCAGTATAGTTGATAATTATGAAACAATACTGATATTGGTTTTTAACATCGCTGTTGCTGAAGTGGTGCAGAAATTTTCTTTACGCCAAAATCAAACTACGACGACGACTACTACTACTTCTACTTCTGCTGCTAATACAACTGCTGCTACTGCTACTACTTCGACTACTTCTACTGCTGATAATACTATTAGCATTAATGATGATGATGATGATGATGATGATAATTATTATTATAATAATAATGATGATGATAGCAACAATAACAATAATGATAATGATGATGATGATGATAAATGAATGAATAATTAGATAAATAAATAGATAGATAAATAAATAAATAAATAAATAAATAAAGAAAATGTAGACATTTGAAGAACGTGTTCTTTCATAGACGTGGACAACAATGCAGACGTTGTGGGAATGACAGGAAAGAGCTGCACTCATTACTTCCCTTGCACCACTCTATTACATCCGGGTGTCCATCAGGACTGAGAGACACAGACACGGCCACCTTGCAGTGTTGTGGATCCATTTTAAGTTAAGTTACCCACATAGATTCAGCCGTGAAGCGGTTGTCTTTTTACCTGTCCATGTCTTCCCATCTGGGCCTGTGGCACAGGACGTCACACTTCTGGAAGGAATCGGTTAGGTCAAGTGAGAGAATTTTAATCTAACAGAAGAAGAAGAAGGAGAAGACGGAAGAGGAGGAGGAAAAGAAGACGAAGACGATGATGTTGATTGATCGATGTAAGGAAAAAGAAGGAAAATACCCCCACCATTTTTATGTTGTTGTTCACTGGTCCAACTGGGATTTCGGATTGGCCCATTCATCAACATCTTTGGTAATTGATTTTGACAAACTGCGTTAAAGGGAGGAAGAAGGAGGCTGGAATCGGACAACGGAGGGATCAGGGGGAAAGAAACGTTGGTCAAACATCACTGTGTTGTATTTCATGTTCGTATTTTCATACCGGGTGAGTGCAGCTTCTGTTGGGTCATTTTCCTGGAAAAGTAAATGAAATAAAAATTCATGGAATGTTGTAATGGCATTGAAGTATTTTGATCAGTTTGTCCAGGGTGGGGTTTGAATTTGATGTTCCGACTGCGTTGATAATCGCTGGGTGATTGCTATAATTTCTGACATGTAAATGCTTATTAACAAATAATGAGGCCAGGAGGTGAAATGATTTCATAATCATTTCACCTCCTAGCCTCATTGTTTGTTAATTTCCAGTTGAAAAACCACCGAGGCAACCATATCATGTGTTTGTTCTGTATTGTCCATGTGTTCTGTGTGGCTTGTTCAGGATTAAAGAGGCTATGCCAGTCTTGAATAAAAGCTTATTTGTATTTGCACATTTCTTCTGTCTTTGCTGCTGTGTGCACATGTCAGATGATCGGTATAAGGACAGGCCTGGCGCTTCCTTTTTTTGAGGAAGTGTCTGGGTTTGTTCCAATGTACCTTTTGTTTACCTGTGTGCTAGCTGAATTGATAGCGTAAGCAGCACTGACTTGAAGTTGTGTACCTTGTGAATGGAGAGAGTTACCACTCTTTACTATTTGTACATGCTTAGTTTTTGTGTTCATGAAAGCCAAAGAAAGAAAGTGTGCTTGAAATTTTGTTCAAAGCGAAAGATGTTAGAGAGAGCACGTATTGTGCGTGATGCTCTCTGAAGTGATATACAGAATCACATAAAGCAAGCATTTATACAGAGATGGAGGAGAAAGTTATATAAAAAAAATAAATACCACCTTTAAAAATAGACCTTCATTAGCAGTTGCCTCTATGTTTAACAACTCCGTCTGCAGTTTTAACAGTTGCCACAACAACAGCCGCTTCTATAATTTTGGTATCAGGCACAAAAGTTTTATCAAATTCTTATGTGATATTTTGATTCCTTGAACACATACATACTTTACGTTTGAACTGTAAACATGAGCAATACGACCGTAACATATGAATTTATCTTCGGAGAAAATAAAGTTGACTTGAACGACCTCAACAGTTTTTGTAATGGCTTCAATCGTGTTAGCAACTGAAATAGCTGTTATGGTTTTTGTTTTTTTGTGGGTTTTTTTGTTGTTGTTGTTGATTTTTTTTCCTCTTGTGGTTTTATTGTCTATGGCATCAACAACTTAATTGTTTTAGTAACTGTCCCTACAGTTTCATTACAGTTTTAATGTCATCAACTCACTCTACAGTTTTACAAACTCATGAAGTTGAAGCAAACTCTTCTATGGTTTCAGCAACTGCCTGTTATGGTTTCAGCAACTGCCTGCTATGGTTTCAGCAACTGCCTCAATAACGAATCGAAATTTATTTTAACAACAATTGAGGCGTCTCTGTCGCACAGGGAAGCAATATAAAAAGCTTGTTTATTTGCTTGGTCGTGTCTCTGAGTGTTAATTGGAAGTTGGATGTCCCCGCTAATCCAAATAACCAATACAAACACATGCGCGCGCACAAAATAAGCACAGGCATGCATGCATGCACACGTGCAACGCGCGCTCGCGCGCGCGCACACACACGCACGCACCGCAAACACATACACAAACATGCACGTGCATACGCACGCACACACACACACACACACACACACACACACACACATGCGCATACACTTATACACACATGCGCGCGTGCCTAAGCCCGCATACACACCCACACAAGAATAAACACAAGAGCGCGCGCGCGCACATGGACACACACACACACACACAAACACACACGCGTGCGCACACAAACCTCACTCACTCAGATCAAAACAATTTCCAAGAGCCTTGTTTCTTTGTTTGCATGCACACATGTTTAATTAACCGGTTCTTTAACTGTTTACTCTCTCTCTCTCTCTCTCTCTGTGTGTGTGAGAGAGAGAGAGAGAGAGAGGGAGTGTGTTTGTTAGAGAGAGAGAGAGGGGGGGGGGAGAGAGAGTGTGTGTGTGTGTTCCTGTCTTCATCTCCTCTGTCCTTGTCTTTAACTGTATTTCTCTCTTTGATTCTCCGATTCTCACACACTCTCTTTCTCTGTCACTCTCTGTCTCCCTATCTCTCTGTCTGTGTCCCTTTCTCTGTATCTGTGTCTGTCTGTGCAGTTCTCTGTGTCTATCACTCACTTCTCTCTGTTTGTCGATTTCTGTCTGCCTCTCTCAGCGTTGGGTTACGCTGCTGGTCAGGCATCTGCTTGGCAGATGTGGTGTAGCGTATATGGATTTGTCCGAACGCAGTGACGCCTCCTTGAGCTACTGAAACTGAAACTGAAATCTCTCTCTCTGTGTTTCTGTCTTCGTTGGGTTTGTTCTCTTTGTGACTCTCTAAACTCTCCCTGTCTTTGCCATTTTCTCTCTCACTCCCTCTCTCTCACTGTGTGTGTGTGTGTGTGTGTGTGTGTGTGTGTGTGTGTGTGTGTGTCTTTCTCTGTGTCCCACTCTCTCCTCTTTTCCCTCTGTCTCTGTCTCCTCTCTTTCTCAGTCTTTGCACACACACCCCCCACCTCCACCCCCACTCTCTCTCCCTCTATCTCTCACTGTTATTGAAGCATTCATTCTGACCAACGCGCATGCAGACACACATGCACATACACAGACGTACACACACATGCACGCGTGCACGCACAAACACACACACACACACACACACACACACACACAAACACACACACACACACACACACACACACACACACACACCCCTTTGTTTTGGTGTTAATATACTTTTAATGAACCACCATCACCCACCCACATCCCTGGCCCGCTTCCTCTGATCTTATCGAGTTACTTTTTGTAGGCTTAGTCTTCCTGGTCACACACACACACACACACACACACACACACACACATATACGCACACGCAGGTACGCATGCATGCACTCACGCACGCACACAGACACAGACACAGTCACACACACACACACACACACACACACACACACACACACACACACACACACACACACACACACACACACAAAACACACACACACACACACACACACACACACACACACACACACACAGAGAGAAATGTAGCCACACATCGAACATTAACAACAACAACAAGAAAGGAAAAAGAAAGAGCGAAGAAAGAAATTGTATATCTACATGATATGAAAACAGACAGGCAGAACTGTGTATGATCAGTGAAGAAATTCATGTAAAAAAAAAAAAAAATTAATGTTAGGGCCTCAGCAGGGTTCACAAAAAAGTTAATGACCAAAAGCAGGTATCCCAGGTGTCCCAGAAAAAGTGAACCGCTTTTTGACAAGTATTTTCTCAGTGACAGAGAAACCGAATTCATTGAAAATGTTCACACAGTAACCTTAGAGTATCTTCAACAAGTCTGCAAAAGGTCTAAAAGTTCGGACTTAAATTATACGAGTATTGTCAAATTCAAAACAGCATGTCAAAAAATCCAATATCAGAGCTGTGCAATGTGACCTTCATCATGTTCGTGCCAGTTGCCAGGTGTTGGCATCTGTCAATCAGTGTCAGTCTAAAAATAGCCTGTCTGGGTGTCACGTCTCTTGATTTTTTTTTTTTATTGTCGTCTGTATCCAAAATCAGTTCTGTCTGAAGTTTCGGTTTGGAAGGATCAACCATGCCTTTGAGTGAAAGTAATAAGTTACCATTGAAAACTGTTTCATAGAGAAAGAGTTTTCCTCTGATATTGGATTTTTTGGCATGCTGTTTTGAATTTGACAATACTCGAATAATTTGCATCCAAACTTTTAGATATCTTGTTGGTGATACCCTAAGGTTACAGTGTAAAAATTTTCAATGAATTCGGTTTCGCTGTCACTGAGAAAATACTTGTCAAAAAGCGGTTCACTTTTTTTGGGACGCCCGATATTTTCATTGAATGTAAGGCTGTATGTCGTCAACCACTGAACTCTCACTGAACACACAAAGAATTGTCTCAGGTACATGTGCATCATGAACAGCTTGTAAATAGTGTTCAGAAGTTGATATGTGAGGGGGAAAAAAGAAGAAAAAAAGAGAAAAAGGTACAGCTTCTCAGTGGTTTATAAACGTTAGCTGTAGTTTATATTTTGAAACAGACACGAAACGCACGTGCTCCTGTGCACGACTGGCTGTAACAGTGAGCACACTGACAACACAGCATACATTCACCGCTGTTTGCCGAAAATCAGTATCATTCACACACACACACACACACACACTTATACCCACCCACCCCAACCCCCCAAACACACATACACCCTTATACCCACTCCCCCCAAACCGCCAAACACACACACACACACACACACACACACACACACAAAACAACAATCCCCAAACAACCAAAAAAGCAACGTGTAGGTTTCCAAGTGGTTTTTGTTGTTGTATATCCTGTAAAAAAAAAAAACAAAAAAAAACAGCAGAAAAAAAAGATTGTGCTGTATGGTCTGCATGCAGCAGTGGCCACCAAAACTTGTCTTCCTGTGTGAACATATCATATGCCGCGGTGTTTGTTCGTTAGTTTGTTCATCTGTATCTCCTGAACGCCTGTCAATACCTTTACCAAAGATATTCTCAGTGCTTCAGAAGATGATGTAAAAAGTATTGCTGTTAAACCACCCTTCTCAACCATTCCATTGTGAAAATAACAAAAAAATGTTTTATAGACCACACACATCTGCAGAAAAACGATTCGCCTAACCTATTAAAGAGCGCAGTGTGCTTCCATAATTATGGAAAGTATAAATTACAAAAAATAGGTAAAATTTGTTTTACAGATGGTTCCTGTTCTTGATGACAGAAAAGTGGGAGCGGCTTTTATGATAACAGAAATATCGAATTGAACAACGAGAAAATGTATCACTTGCGTAAACATTTTTCCATCTTTACTGCTAAACTGGTAGCCATACAAATTGCTTTTGATCGTATCATATATGTATTTCTAAAACTGATAGCCAAATTCTCTTTGCGTAGGCTTGAAATCGTTGTTACATGCTCTTGGATCTCCGATTCAAAAACTGCGAACTTGAGATAACAAGCGAAATCAAACACATTATACATCTTTTGTCAATCAAAGACAACCATGTAGCTTCCAGCTGGGTGCTTTCACACTGTGGGATTTCTTCAGATGAGTGGGCAGAAAGGCAACGCGCTAATGTGAAGGCTCAGTCCTTTTCAGTAGAGTATCGCCTTCCATTCGATCTACAAGAATGTTATAGATTTATTGAAAAGGTTTCCCTTGTTCGACTTTAAAATAGGCTTAAAGATACAGACTGCCAATATTACCGTCACCGTATATAAAGGCAGTTACAGCGAGCAACCCCAAGGCTTTCTTAAATAATCTATCTGTCCCCCAGTCAAGACCGATCATAAGTTTAATTTATCGATTTCGTTTAAATGCCCTACGTACAAAATATTGGAAAAAAAAAACAAAAACAATAAAAAACAAACAAACAAACAAACGTACAGTGTTTATGCAGAAAAGAAGTAAATGTCAATCACATTCTTGTTGTGTCCAAGAACCAGACAACCCGTACTTAAAAAGCTCACTGACCAGTTTCCACTGGACACGTATTTGCCATTACATATTTATTACTCCGACAAATTTCTGAATGTTGGAATCAAAGCCCAGTGGGTATTTTGATTGATCATGTTTTGTTGTTGTTGTTGTTGTTGCTGCTGCTGTTTTTGTTTGTTTGTTTGTTTGTTTTGTTTTGTTTTTGTTTTTTGTTTTTTTGTTGTTGTTGTTTTTTAAATGAGTATGCCTTATCCTCTTATAGGAACGTTTGAGACAGTGTCACGTTACTCTCTGTCAGTCCAATCTTTGGCAGCTCTTCCTCGTAACATCTGACAGTTTTCATGTCCCCTTCCCTGTCTCATCTCTTTCCATCACCCCCTACCCGTTCCTCAACCCCACATTCGCGCATTCACATGCTACATTTTCCACTAATATCACATGACCGTGAAAAGGCGTTAATCTATAGAAAGAAAGAAAGAAATAAAGACACACACACACACACACACACACACACACACACACTGGATCACAATCCCATTTTCACCGATACTCCAAGTGACCATTATCACGTTTTCGATGCATCATTAATACGTGTTCACATGGGCCATAAAGCAGGCCTGAGTTGACAGTCTAACATGCCGTCAAGAATTGAATGTGGTTCAGCAAGTACTCTTCGCTGCTCCCTCTCTATCTCCGTTTATTCCTGTCTCTGTCTCTCTCTGTTTCTCCGTCTGTCTGTCTGTCTCTCTCTCAGAAAAGAAAAAAAAGAGCTGAGGAGAGGACACACACACACACACACACACACACACACACACACACACACACACACACACACACACACACACACGTATTATCTATCGATCTGTCTGTCTGTCTCTCTTTGTGACATGGCAACAAAAATTAAACGCGGTTCATCGAGTTCTCTCTCTCTCTCTCTCGATTGCTCACTCTCCCCTCGTTCCTTGTTGAAGTCCAAAACTGAACATAGCACATGGATTATTCTGTCCCTGTCTCTCTGTCTGTCTGTCTGTCTGTCTCTGTGCCTCTTCCCGTGTCTCTGTCTGTCTGTCTGTCTGTCTCTGTGCCTCTTCCCGTGTCTCTGTCTGTCTGTCTGTCTCTGTGCCTCTTCCCGTGTCTCTGTCTGTCTGTCTGTCTCTGTGCCTCTTCCCGTGTCTCTGTCTGTCTGTCTGTCTGTCTGTCTCTGTGCCTCTTCCTGTGTCTCTGTCTGTCTGTCTGTCTGTCTCTGTGCCTCTTCCCGTGTCTCTGTCTGTCTGTCTGTCTGTCTCTGTGCCTCTTCCTGTGTCTCTGTCTGTCTGTCTCTGTGCCTCTTCCTGTGTCTCTGTCTGTCTGTCTGTCTCTGTGCCTCTTCCTGTGTCTCTGTCTGTCTGTCTGTCTCTCTCTCTCTCTCTGTGCCTCTTCCTGTGTCTCTGTCTGTCTGTCTGTCTCTCAGCGAGCCGGAATCGTTTGAATCACCTGATTCTTTGGGGAGAGAGACAGGCAGACAGAGACAGACAGTCAGACAGACAGACATTCAGGCAGAACAGAACAGACAATCAAACAGTCAAACAAACAGAGAGACAAGTAGAGAGACAGAGATGCTCACTTTCTGTCTTTTTTTCCCCCTCCTCCTCTTTCGTTTTTTGTCTCGCAGTACCATTTGCGTTTGCACTGAAACATGTCTCCACCCCTCCCTGCCGCCACCTTCCCATCAACCCTCCCCCCCACGCCCCCTCCACCCCCCGCCCACTCACCTCAATGAGCACATTGGGTGCACAGTTTTCACGTGAATGTTTGTTTTTTTTGTTTTTTGTTTTTTACTGTCAGTGATCGTGGGATCCAGTCTCTTGTCAGTCATCTGGCAAGCGTTGAACTGTGGTCATGTGAACTGTGGTCATGTGAACTGTGGACAAGTGAACTGTGGTCAAGTGTGGTCAAGTGAACTGTGGTCAAGTGAACTGCGGTCAAGTGTGGACAAGTGAACTGTGGTCAAGTGAACTGTAGTCAAGTGTGGTCAAGTGAACTGTGGTCAAGTGAACTGCGGTCAAGTGTGGACAAGTGAACTGTGGTCAAGTGAACTGCGGTCAAGTGTGGACAAGTGAACTGTGGTCAAGTGAACTGCGGTCAAGTGTGGACAAGTGAACTGTGGTCAAGTGAACTGCGGTCAAGTGAACTGTAGTCAAGTAAAAACTACACGTGCGAACCTTTTTTTTTTTTCTTTTTTCGGTTCGTGTGAATTTCAGGTCAGGTATTTCTTCTTGTTCTTTAAGTCTGTTTTCCCCGATGTTTCTGTCCAGTTTGGATATTTCACGTGTGTAAACGCGACTCAAACGTTACATCTCGTCATGAAACTAATAACTCCTGTCTGTGAATGTATGTATAGGTGTTTAAGAATGAAAACGGACCATAAGAAGAATGACAAGACATTTTGCACTTCTCTCTCTGTCTGTCTGTCTGTCTGTCTCTCTCTCTCTCTCTCTCTACATATATATATACATATATATAGGGTAGATATGCCTAATTGCGAACGATCCAGTCCAAGCGACCTGCTCAACGTGTGTACTGTAAAGATGACATGTCGTACGATAGTCAAACGTAGTTCTTTTGGTTTTGAAGGCTTTTCCCGACTGGTTGCACCAGGGAAAGTTCGTCTGCTCATTCTTTTCAACGTTTTGTCGACGTTTGAAATAGCAGGGTTGCCTGAGGGTAAATGCAAACGGGCAAGTCTAATTGCGAACGATTGCTTTGGGTACATGTAGACAATTAAAACAGAAGCAGGTCTTTAACTCATTAGACATGAAAATATTATTGGGATTTCGCACCAGACTGTTGTAATGTTGGTTTTGATCACACATGCGCACAAACAGATATTTAGACACACATACTCCACACCGCACACCAACACACCCTTTTGAGAGTGCTCAGTAATTGTGCAGCATCGTTAGCAAATAGACTCGCGTCAAAATAGCTTATGGTCTGATTGCAAACAACACTATTTTGCAGATTCCTGTCAAAACTGATGTTCTGATCTGTCACCAATATGTTTTCTTAAATTATCCCAGCACTGGTAATGCGCATTCAACATATCCGATCAAATCAACTATTTTAAACTGTGTCAAAGTTCAAGTCCTTCAACTTGCTTCCCTTGATTTTAGGATTTTGAGAGCATGTTTGTAACCTTTGTCGGCAGTGGTGCGCGAAGAGAAGAAAGAGCGCGGAAATGGCCAGAAATAGTTGATGTTTGACTGGTTCTTGGAAACGGATACTCATTAAGGTATTGAGAAAAAAGGTCGAAGCAGACATTAAATTGTGAAATGCAGCCGTTAAGAACGCTTCAAAGTTGGGGGGCGGTATACGAATCATTCGCAATTACACGCTGTTCGCAATTACCCATGCCTACATACACACACACACACACACACACACACACACACACAGATAGTTCACACTCTCTTCGTGTCCTGGTCTCCACTCCTCGAAGAAAGCACTGAGGTTAATACCAAGACCGGTAAAATATAAAAATATCAACAACAGTATAGGCTCTTCATGTCTTTAAAACTTGTAATCTAAAAAAGCAGCAAATTTTCGCTGTATATATAGGTGTACTAAGTTCAAGAGAGGTCAGTTTTCAACCCCCTTCCCTCTCTTCTTTCTCTCCCCCTGTCAATCGCGTACCAGTACAGTGTTCTGCATGACGATAGTTTTGTTCTTACTCAAGAATGAAAAAAAAGGATACTAAAACGTGAATGTCTATAAAACAAAAGAAGGAAACGAAATGGCTGAGAGGGAGAAAAAAGGACAAATGAATGCATGAATGAAGAAGAAAGAAAGAAAGAAAGAATAAAGAAACAAATAGAAAGTGAAGGAAAGAAGGAATTAACGTGATATGAAGACTGAACATGCAAAGATACTTCCAAAATAAAAACAACAACAACAAACGTACATACAAAAAGAGGAATGGACGGGGTGAGGGTGGGGGTATTTCGGAAGGGAAAAGTGGGGGGAGGAGGGGCGAGCGGTAGAGTGCAGGTTTGTAAAATGAGAAGCATTAAATCCCTTCAAAGACTGCCGAATGGGGGCCATAAAAACCCTTGCTAAAGGGAGAGGGCCATTCGTTCTGCCTGACAGGAATGGAGTGTCTTCCCCTCCGGACTCGTCAGATGTGTCGGCAAATGCCAGCGAGCCATCCTGCCATACATAGTGTGTGATCCACAGACATCACTTACCATTCAGCAGGGTGTGTGTGTGTGTGTGTGTGTGTGTGTGTGTTGTCACTGAGTCACTTCATTTGTCTTCATTGAAAGTCTTGACTATAGTGTCCTGTTGGTGTTTTTTTTTAATCTCCCTCCCCCCTATCTATGTTAAGTATTACCACTCTTTGCCGGGTAGATTATAGAATATATGAATACCCGTTATTGTTACTTAAGGGGTGTTGCCAGTATGTGTGGGAGAGTCTTGATCTTCTTCTGCGTTCGTGGGCTGCAACTCCTATGTTCACTCGTATATACGCGAGTGGGCTTTTACGTGTATCACCGTTTTTAACCCGCCATGTAGGCAGCCATACTCCGCTTTCGGGGTGTGCAAGCTGGGTATATTCTTGTTTCCATAAGCCACCGAACGCTGACAGGGATTACAGGATCTTTAACGTGCGCATTTGATCTTCGGCTTGCGCATACACACGAAGGGGGTTCAAGCCCTAGCAGGTCTGCACATATGTTGACCTGGGAGATCGGAAAAGTCTCCACCCTTTACCCACCAGGCACCGTCACGTGATTCGAACCCGGGACCCTCAGATTGAAAGTCGAACGCTTTAACCATTCGGCTATTGCGCCCGTCAGAGTCTTGTTAAAAACAGCAAGAAACCAAAACGATGAAATGCTTTGCTAAATAAATGAATGAATACATAAGTGAAAGCAAAAATAGAGAACTGATGATGGTTATGATACTAATAGTGATGATAATAATAAAGATAATGATAAAGAAGAAGAAGATGATGATGATAATGATGGTGATGATGATAATAATGATGGTGATAATAATAATGATAATAATAATAATAATAATAATGCCTACATAATAATAATAATAATAATAATAATAATAATAAAGCCTAATAACAGTGCGTTTACTTAACGTTTAAAACCCCTCAGAATGCTTTACAATGACACGTCGATCACACACACACACACACACACACACACACACACACACACATTGGATCACAATCCCATTTTCACTGAACTGAAAGCTCTCCTGCATCCAACGAATAATTAATCTTTGCACACCTTACGCCAGGTGACGCAGCAGAAGTCCCAGTGTGCCTGTAGCACGAGTGCTCAGCGAGTTCAGCTACACGAACACAGGGAAGACCAGGCAAACGAGCACTGACACTGGCAAAGTGTTGAACGTTGCAACATGTGATACATTAATCAACACTGAGGCTGCAAAACCACCGAGGCAACCCAACCATGTGTTTGTTCTGTATTGTCTGTATGTTCTGTGTGGCAAATTCAGGATTAACCAGGCTATGCCAGTCTTGAATAAAAAAATTATTGATTTTGTGTTTGCACATTTCTTCTGTCATTGATGCTGTGTGCACATGTCAAATGATCGGTATAATGACAAGCCTGGCGCTTCCCTTTTTGAGGAAGTGTCTGGGTTTGTTCCACTGTACCTTTTATTTCACCTGTGTACTAGCTGAATCGGTGGCATAAGCAGCATTGACTTGAAGTTGTGTACCTTGTGACTGGAGAGAGTTACCTTTCTTTACTATATCTAATACATTACATGGTTCTACAAAAAGATGGTTGGTTTGGATGTTGGCTGATTGACATGTTCAGTCTGTTCACGCAAAGGCT
>NC_134887.1:26275291-26287791 GCF_041734735.1 Babylonia areolata
TGTCTGCGTGAATCAGACTGGCTGAAGCCATCATTCAGGACAACTGTTCTGTCCATATTTCTGCATGGCCTTCTCTGAAGTTACCGTTTTCTTCTCGCCGGATTGGTGCGTTCGAGGCCTGACTAAGCGCGTTGGGTTACGCTGCTGGTCAGGCATCTGCTTGGCAGATGTGGTGTAGCGTATATGGATTTGTCCGAACGCAGTGACGCCTCCTTGAGATACTGAAACTGAAACTGTTCGCGAGAGAGAGAGAGAGAGAGAGTCTTGTCTGTCTGTCTGTCTGTCTGTCTATGTCTTTGTAATACTACGGTAACAGTTTTGCAGATCGGGTGGCGTGTACATACTCTGAATGATTTACACGAGATGAAATTGACACAAAGTGACTACACTTTTCATTGATTCGGTATATCATCCTCGTCATAAAGAGACACAAATAATTAAGCACGGCACTTAGTGAGAACAGCCTCACCATCATCAACATGATAACACCATTGCTGGTGAAGACAAAGTATCGGCGATTGAATGGTGTAGATTTGACGACAGTAAACCTTACTGCACCTCGTATGGTTTGCTTGGTTTAATTAATTTCTGTATAGTCTATTCACAAACGTCGATCATTTCAGACTCCAGATCAATCAAGAGATAAAAACAGTACTAATTTACATCCGTCATAACAGTATCAACAGAAAAAAAGAAAATCTATAATCTAGAAACGCAATCACAAGATGATCAGTCTTACCGTACGATTAACAGTTCAGATGGAAAAAAAAAAAAAAAAAAAAAAAAAAAAGTAAGCGCGTTTAGAATTTTTGTCCTTCTGACACAGTTGAAACTCCATACTTCAGATTCTGACACTGAACCGGCGTCCAAACGATCGATCATTTTAATGGGGTTACAATCGATCGTTTCAATGGAATTATAACCGTAACCCGTCATTTTAATGGCATTACAACCGATCATTTCAATGGCATTACAACCGATCGTTTCAATGGGATTACGATCGACGCTGTCAGTGACAATCAATCAATGCTTGGGGGAACAGTGTTGCCAGCAGCCACATTCAAAACACGCATACATGCCAGCCGCTTCCTGTCGTCTCCGCCAAGCGTAACTTTCCTCTTATTCACAGAATATGGAGGAAGGAAACGTAGCAGCAGCAGCAACAACAACAACAGCATCAGCAGCAGTAGTAGTAGTAGTAATAGTAGTTGTAGTTGTAGTAGCAACAGCAGCAGTAGTCGTAGTAGTAGTAGTAGTGGTGGTCGTTTTTAATCCTCTCACGTGCATTTCTTGGTCTGTGTGTCTTCTAACATTTGGAAATCACTTTCTAGTTCTTTAATGTTCGTGCTGTCCAGGTTTCCTGATGATCAAGTGTTAGTTGCTTTCTGTGCTCTCTCCTCAAGTGTGGTGTTTGAAAGAGAAAGTGGATGTGCGCATTGTGCAGAAATACGAGTAGTAACAGATACAAAAGTAGCAGCAGCAGCAGAAGCATTAGTAGTAATTGTTGTCGTCGTCGTTGTTGTTAGAACACCACTATAGTGGCAGCAACGACAGCAGCAGCAGCAGCAGCAGCAAAGTAAACGACCGGAATAGCGGTAGTTTAGTAGCAATTGTAGCCAGAAGCTGATTCAGTATGAACAGTTTTACCGTGACAGCAGCAGCAGCTGCAACAACAGCAGCAATATTATTATCATTATTAGTAGTAGTAGTAGTAGTAATTGTTATTGTCAGAGCTGTAGCATCATAAAAACAGGAACTGTGGTAATTCGTTCAGTAACATCAGTACCCACAGAAGCAGAATAAGTGTCAGCACTTGTACCGTGGCAGTAACAGCAGAATTAGCAGCAGTAGTAATTGTTATTGTCAAAGCAGCAGCAGCATCATAAAAACCGGAACTGTGGTAGTTCAGCAGCATTAGTAGTACCCCATAGAAGCAGAATTAGTGTCAGCACTTTTTGCCGTCGTCAGTTAACGTCAGTCACCAGATTTCTCCCCCATAAAACGTGCCTCCCGGTAGTTATAATGGCTTTGTTCCAGATGATCTCTCCTCAGTCGGCGCGGGAGTTGAAGTGGCACAGAACAAGTTTAAATCCCCAGGCGTCGATCGTGGTCATATGATTTATGCCCCAGAAGCACTCCCGGGGGAGTCTTTGTGGCGTAGGCGGGTTGGTGGAGGGTCTGTTAGTCCAGCCAAATTGGTTCTCAAAATGAGTTTCCAGTCTCTGTGTCTGTCTTTGCCTCTCTGTGTCTCTGTCTGTTTCTCTCCGTCTCTCTTTTTAATCTTTTTTTAATTTTACACACACACACACACACACACACACACACACACACACACACACAGCGAGCTTAGATCTCACGCTCACACAGACAAACACGCTCTCTCTGTCTCTCTGTCACACACACACACACACACACACACACACACACACACAGAACTTAGATCTCACACTCACACAGACACACACGCTCTCTGCCTCCCTCTCTCCCTCTCACACACACACACACACACACACACACACACACACACACACAGCGAGCTTAGATCTCACACTCACACAGACACACGCTCTCTCTCTCTCTCTCTCTGTCTGTCTGTCTTTCTTCAGATTATACAAGCAAAGAATTGTGAAGCCCTAACAAGTTTAATTTCGCGTAAATTATGCTGATAGACATGACCATTAAATCAAAAAGATTCGCAATATTAAACAGCGTTAAAAGAGAGATGACAGTTGTCACAGTGTGCAATAACATGTAGTCACTGCTTGAGTGTTGTCCACTTTGACGTTTATCTTACGATGGCTTTCTTTCAGTTGCAGTAGGGCTGGGCAGTTAGTCTGGGTCACGCCCAATTGTTTCTCAAATGAGTGTCTGGTTTCTGTCTCTGTCTCCACCCCCCCCCCCCCCCCCCCAACCCCCCCGCACCCCACCTCCTCTCTCTCTCTCTCTCCGCCCTCTGTCTGTCTGTCTCTCTCTGTCTGTCTGTTTCTGTATCTATCTCTCCATCTCTCTCCATATATTTCTCTTCTCTGTCAGTCTGTCTCTATCTCATTCAGTTTCTCTTTCCTTTGACTGTCTTACTGCTTGCCTGCCTGTTTATCTGTCTCTTTGTCCTTCTTTGTTTCTATTTCTGTGTCTGTTACACACACACACACACACACACGCGCGCGCGCGCGCGCACATAACGGAAGTAGAACCCACAAGGTATTTTTTTTTAAATAATTGAAAAAACAAAAACAACAACAACAAAAACCCCGAAAACGGACAGCATTGCACAACCACCCAATTCGCCGGATGACAGGCCAGCAGGCCACACTGTCAAATCTACAGTAGCGTAGCCTTTTGTGAAGGACTATGACTCTCAAACTATGAGGCAAAATTGCACTGGCTCTTATTGCTGCAGCCTTGGGGGCTAGTTGACCTTTGGGACCCATCCCAATACCGACTGTCCTAAAACCCTCTTGGCCGAGAGAGTGGGGATATAACGTCTCCACTATAATCAAAGTCTAGCCCAGATAGTCGAGGCAGCAGCTGCTTCATCTGCTGTTCTGATGGTCATAGTCGGACACGACTATCATTGCAGATTCAAGAACATTTCATCTTTTGACCCCTTTTGGGGCATGGATAAAAATTATATGAAACACAACATAAATAATGGTAGTTTTTTTTTCTTATATAAAACCTCAGGATAGATCAAGCTACGTAACTCATCTTTGCAAAATTCCTTCAGTTTAACCGAATTGTCTTGGCTGCATAATATAAAGTACACAGACAGCCTCTTCCAACAAACAAAATTAAACAATCGTTGGCCTTTGTTTTGTTTTTTCGTTCACGTCGTTTTGCAACGATCTCTTCCGAATCTTTCCTCAGCAGAATCCCAAGTCAAATCTTTTTTCTTTTCTTTTTTTTAAAGTACAATTCTACGTCATAATCGTGTAATACGTCATTTACTTCAATGAGATCACACGTGTCATTGTGAACAATTTGTTGTGCTTCCAGCATCAATGATCTCAAAGAGATATGTTGGGGGGGGGGTTGTGTGCGGCTGCCTGCAACAATTTCTAGCAATATTTTGAAATCATACTAAACGTTTATGCACACCCCATAGCATGGCAACAAAGTAATTAACAGTGAAATCGTTAATGTTTTTTTGTTTTCATTTTACACGACTTTGCAAATTCACCTTATTGTTGACAATGGCACAATCATTAAAAGTTCATATATATGCGTTATATCTGCTATATTTTCCACACCTTCTAATCGAATTACATATACCAAATCAATTACACATTTACTCGTTTAGAGTCTCTCTCTGTCTGTCTGTCTCTCTCAAACATTGTCTCGCGCTTGCTTGCTTTCTCTTTGTATGTCAATAGAGGAATTTAAAATGTCTTCAAAGAAGATCGAAAATCTTGGAAGAATGAATTTCAATTTCATTACGTTGCTACAGCAACAGGAACTTCACCATCATATCATATTTTTTGTCATTTCAATACAGCCAATTCAACACCTCTCTCTCTCTCTCCATATGTCAGTCTGCCTGCTGTCTGTCTGTCTGTCTGACTCTCTTCAAGGCGTGTGACTGAGACGCATGACGGAAGGAGAGAGACAGAGACAGAGACAAAGAGAGATACACAGACAGACAGACGAAGCTGAAAATATCTTCAAAGCAGACAGCGAACCGTTCCCAAAGTCACAATCAAAGAGAGTACGGTATCAAGCCAGGCTGAAACAGCAAGACTCTACAACGCTCTCTAATTGAATCACGTTACTACAAGATTCCTTACTTAATTCAGACATTTTCGTAAAAAAAAATTATAAAAAAATAAATAAAAAATATTGGTTTTTCCTATAACGAAAGAATACTTCCAGTCTCATAAAGATGGAGTTACCGGCCATATTACCGCCGCCAGGTTTCGCTGCTCTTTGACCCGAACCAAGCGCTGCGCCGCCTGGCGGCAGTCAGGCGAAGATAACTCCGTAGCACGCCAAGGGTGGTAATCAAATCACGTAACACGGAACGCCGAGAGAGAGAGGAGGAGGGACTGCAGGAACGAGGCGGAACTAAACTGTTTTTCTGGGCCACAATTTGGACGGTCCTTCCTCGGACCCTAGCCACAACTAATTGCAGATTATCAGCAATTTTCCTAAACGGCTCGCAATGTTTCGGACCAGTTGCGCCGGCCGATTCCCAGTGCACCTTGCGAGACGGGGGGCGGGGGAGTGGGGGGCGGGGGAAGGCTTCATGGGCCTGGACTTAATGGAACTGATGCGAAAGGCAAGGGCCAGGTGAAGGTTATCTGGGAGTTTCCCTCTTTCCCCCTTTACCCTGTTTATTTACCTAGGAAGTTGTTTGTTTGTTTGTTTGGTATTTTTCCTGTCTCCGTTTGTTTGCCGTCTTTTAATTGTTCAAACAAGATCTGAGGAAATGTCATTGTTCTGCTTCGGAGGGCTGATTTGTAGGGGTTGGCGTCCTTTTATTGTGGGGGTGGGGAATGGGTTAATGGGGTGGGAGGATGGGAGGGAGGAGTCGATATATGGGGAGGTGGGGGGAGGGGTGGAGGAGGGTTCGAGAGGTGGGCAAGAGAAAGAGAATGGTTCGGAATGACGCGAAGTATTTCTCTCCCTGTCTTTCTTCAGTGTAGAACATCTCTCTGTCTGTCTGTCGGTCTGTCTGTATCTATCTGTCTATCTATCTATGCTTGTGTGTGCGTATTTTCTTCCCTTCGTTTTGTATTTACTTGATTTTTTTCTTCCTTCCCTATTTGTGATGGCAGGATGAAAACAGGTCAATATGGGCTAATTCCTTTTTAGCCTAACTAAAACATTGTTTCGTTTCGATTTCTCTCTCTTCCTTTGTCAATCCGTTTATCTTTTTGTCTCTCATTCCACCTCTATCCTCCTTGCTCTTTTCATTTTTTTTCATCCACCCGCCCATTCATCCATCCATGCATCCCTACACTCAACATTCATTATACTTAATCTTTTTCTTCTTCGTTTGTATCCACAGACTGCAACCTCCATGTCAGTTTACTCGCAGCCAGGAGCGTATGGATCACGTTTTTTTAATCCGCCACGTAGGCAGCCATACATTTTGCCACAATTCGTTCACACACGGAACTTGGCAAGCTTTTTCTTGAACTCTTTAGCTAGTACCCTGTGCCAATTCGTCTGTGATGATTTCATAAAGCACAGCGCAACATTTCTTCCCCTGTATGAGCGCGCGCACGCACGCACGCACGCACACACACACACACACACACACACACACACACACACACACACACACACACACACACACACACACACACACACACACACACAGGACACGCACATGGTAGTCACGTTGTTTTCTTAAGACTTCCGCTCGATTAATCTGGCAGTCACTGCCGATCATCCGCTTGCTCAGGCACCGTCACCGTTGGGTACAAGACGTTGGTCCATTTGAGGGTGTACTGAGTGGTGGTGGTGGTAGCTGTGATGGTACTGGTGGTGGTGGTGGTGGTGGTCGCTGTGATGGTACTGGTGGGGGTGGTGGTGGTGGTAGCTGTGATGGTACTGGTGGGGGTGGTGGTGGTGGGGGTGGAGGGCGTGTTTTACGCATCCCTTCATTCCCCGCCATCCTCTTCTGTTTCCTCATTGGTCTGTGTGATAGTGAATGGGGTGGGAGAGGCGGCGGTGGCAATGGTGTGCACTTAGGTACCCTTGCAGTTTGCCCCCCCCCCCGGCCCCCCCCCCCCCCGCCCCCCCGCCCCTCCTCCCCCCTTTTTTCTTCCTTGATTTCCCATCCATCCCGTCAGTTCTCCTGATTAGGTTTGTTTATTTGCTTTTACTGTTCTCTTTTTCTCTGTGTTTATGCGTATTCAAGTTGTACATGTGCGTGCACTGTTCGCCCTACTCGCAGATGTGCCCTTCCCTTATGTTCTTCTCTCTCTCTCTCTCTCTCTCTCTCTCTCTCTCTCTCTCTCTCTCTCTCTCTCTCTCTCTCTCTCTCTCTCTCTCTCTTTCCGTTTCTTCCCCACCGGTTTTAATTTGATCTGCATATCGTCTCTGAAGGCTGCACTGTTCTCGCAAATTATTCTGAAAAACAAACAAACAAAAAACAAACAAACAAAACAAACAAAAAAACAAACAAACAAACAAACAAAATATTTGTTATTCTTTTTTTGTTTCCACAAAATCCATTTCTTCCTTTGATTTTTTGTTTTCAGAAATTTCGTATGATCCTCTTGTGTGTGTGTGTGAACTACTTCGATTTTACTTTGTTCTTTGATTTGAAGCAGTTCTTAAATAAACGAGATAACTGTGGAAGTGTTGTACACACCGAGAGAAACAGTGGTAAATACATGTGTGCTTGAGAGAGAGATAGAAAGAAAGAGAGACAGACAGACAGACACACGACAGACCGAAAAACTGAAAGACAGGCAAGCAGGGGCAGAGCCAGATGAAGATAAAGAGACAGAGACAGGCAAAGAAAGAGACAGCAACAAACAGAGAGAGAGAAGAAGAGAGAGAGAGAGAGAAGACAAGACAAAATTCTTCATTTCTGAAGATAATAGACAAACACCTGTGCGCTTTTCTCATCCAGTCCCCGCCCTGTGCAGGATCTACACTACACAATACCAAGTTATAACGGCATAAACACGATGGTCATAACATAACATATACATAGGGATAAGAAATTCACACAGGCAAATATAACGATGTACAAGTATATTGAAAGAAATACACATAGCAATAATGGGAGAGCATTACTATGGGAAGGAAAGCAAAATGGCTAGAGACACACAGAGAGAAACGGAGAGGGGGGTAGGGGTGCGGGGGCTGGGGGTGGGGGCAGAAATGAATGAAAGATGTGGCAAACATGCACTCAGGGCTGTTTGCATGTCATGATATATTTGGGCTGTATTTGTTTCACTCACAATATCTTTCTGTCGTCTCCCTCCCTAACTCTGTCCCTCCCTCTGTCTGTCTCTCCAATACAAAGCAGCTAGAATATCTCTGGTAGAACAGTGTGCATCTCTCCCAACATGGGCCACCTGGTAAGACAGGAGATTTGGTGCCTATCGGCTTTCCAGGCTGAAAGGTCAGTCTGCTCACATTCGTGTTGTGGTTGTCCTTTTGTTAGAGGTTGTTGACCCTCAGACAGCTGTCTGGGGAAAGAGGCCTCACTCGCCCAATTAGTCCCACGTCAGATCAGGTCCTAACAATTCGTCTTGCTGTAAACTGTCGGGTGATAATTCCCACGCACTTACGTACGTTAAAGACAATGTGTCTGCCCCGTGTTTTAAGCCATCTCCTGGGAAGTTTTGTGACTTTGTTACTGAATAATTTCTTCACGTGTATTCAAAAGAGATAGAGTGCTTATGGAGAATAGCAAAAAAATCTTAAAGCTAGGAAGAAATAAAGAAATAAAGATGTGAATACTTACAAAGTGCCTATCCTCGGTCGAAGACCAAGCTCTCAGCGCTTTGCAAACACGGAGTCATTGGTCATTCAGTCAGAGTTCACTCATGCACACATACACATACTCATACAGACATGCAACATTGTAGGTATATTACCATTTTTGTTTATTTACCTCGCTATGTAGGCAGCCATACTCCGTTTTCGGGGGTGTAATTGCCAGGTATTTTCTTGTTTCCATAACCCACCGAACGAAATAAGTTTTACGCAGATAGTGTAACCAACGTGTTCACCGATTTGTGTGTGTGTGTGTGTGTGTGTGTGTGTGTGTGTGTGTGTGTGTGTGTGTGTGTGTGTGTGTGTGTGTGTGTGTCTGTCTGTGTCTGTGTCTGTCTGTCTGTGTGTGTCTGTGTCTGTGTGTGTCTGTGTGTGTCTCCGTCTCCCCCTTTTTCCATTTGCACGTGATGTTGTTTGGCAGTTGGTGGCTAGTGGAGACTGATCATTGATGAGTGTCGAGGGACTGTTCGGGAGATCCCTAACCATCAGTGGTGTCCCACAGGGTACGGTCCTGAGCCCCTTGTTCTTTCTGATTATTATTACTGACATCCCAGAGCAACTACATTCCAGGCACATACTGTTTGCCGAGGACTGTACAGGAAGGCGGCGCCTAATCGTCACCTTCCGCTGTTTTAACCTCTCCCCCCCCCCCACCCCCCCAACCGAAGTCAGGTACCCACTGTGTGGAGTGAGGAAGACGGGGTAAAGTGCCTTTCCTAATGCTACGTTCACACTAGGCTGTAACCACGATCTAACCAAATGGTTACATCGCTCTCTAACTCACTGGAACCACGAATTTTTGGTTGCAGTGGGTTCCCATTGGTTAGACGATTTTTCGGGAAGACCCGATTTTTGGTTAGATAGGTGGTTAGATGGCCCCCCAAAATATGACTCGGGAGATAAAAAATTTTCGAGGTTACATCGCCCGATCAAGTTATAAACGGTTACAAAGGCATTCACACTAGTCCCCGTCGGTTCCAGTGAGTTAGAGCAGGAAATAGAGGCGGAGCCGAGTTTGAAAAAAACTCCGACGTCAAAACAAAATAGCATGCCTTGCACGCACGCTGCGTGCGGTATGCAAATTGTCTGGCCCGACACATCTAACCGACTGCAAGTGATTGCAACCTTCTTTGCATGGTTGGGGTCAGTTATAGTGAGTTACATCGACGCGTGTTGTAACTTGATCAGTTACAGTGTGAATGTATTTAAGCTGGCTGACTGACATTTTTTTCGTTCTTCTTGCTGCGTCTACACGAATCCACGACACACGAGACTGATTTTTCGACATGTCGTCTTCTGACTCTGATGTTACTGCTTCCGACCTGTCCCTGGCTGCACCTCAAGACCCCCCACCTCATGGAAACCCACGGGAACCACAGAAAACAAAAGTATACCCCAATCTGTACATGACGCCTCAGCCACAGCACCCCTGTAACTTGGCTTGTAACTTGTTCAAGTTAGAACGAAGTTACAACGGTAGTTAGATGCCACCAGTCTAACTTCAGCGCAAAACAAAACCCAGCCAGCGAGCGAGAACTGCTGCTCTCAGTCACAAAACGCGCGGGAAAAGGGGCGGAGCCTAATAGTTAGACAGTGGTTAGACGCTTTCCGTTCACACATGCTGTATGAAAAATCTAGAGTTTGTCTCATGGTAGTTACATCCCTCAATGTAACCATTTGGTTAGATCATGGTTACAGCCTAGTGTGAACGTAGCATAAGGACACAACACCTTGATAGCTGGAACGGAACCTCTAACCCTCATTAATGGTCAACTCTGGATCAGGAGTTCAGTTTATAACCGATTTTCGTCACGGCGAATAAATGAATAAATGGATGGGTGAATAACTACTAACTAACTGACTGACTGACTGACTAAATAACTATTTTACTTACTAACTAACTGTCTGACTGACTGACTATAAAAATAAAAAATAGATAAATGAATGAAATGGATAGATAGATAAATAAATAAATAAATAAACGAATTAGGCATATATCTCACGGCTTTCAAAGTGCTTGCTTCTCTATGCTCGTCGGGCGAGGAGTTGGGACGAGAGTTGTTTGACTGTATAACGCTGTTCTGTTGAAAAGAGTTGTTTGACTGTATAACACTGTTCTGTTGAAAAGAGTTGTTTCAATGTATAACACTGTTCTGTTGAAAAGAGTTGTTTGACTGTATAACACTGTTCTGTTGAAAAGAGTTGTTCCATGAAAAAGAGTTGTTACAATGCATAACACTGTTCTGTTAAAAAGAGTTGTTCCACGAAAAAGAGTTGTTACAATGCATAACACTGTTCTGTTAAAAAGAGTTGTTCCATTAAAAAGAGTTGTTACAATGTACAACACTGTTCCATTATAAAACGGATCACCAAACGGCCACTCTAAAGGAAGACTATGTGGCGGGCCCTGTAAAAGACCCTCAGAAAAGGGACTGACTTGAAAGGCTTCAGAAAGCCCTTGATCACAGAAAATAGACAAGACTACATTGGACTGAAGAGGAGCTGGCCTACTTGTGTTTTGGGGAGACAGAGAGAGAGAGGGAGAGAGAGAGAGAGAGAGAGAGGGAGGTGAAGGCAAAACACATTGGAACAGTGAATAAACAAGCGTGTTTTTTGTTGTTGTGTTTTTTCTTCTTCGTTTTCTTTTGACTCTACCTTCACCCATATGAACGATGAATATTTATTCAAAAAGAGAAGAAACAGAAATATTATGAAAGCATGATGAAGACGGCATACACAATGTGCTTCTTCTTTACAGACACACAGACACAGACACAGACACACACACACAAACACACACACACACACACACACACACACACACACACACACACATCATGTCTAATATCATTTAATGTGAATAGACATTAAATGAAATTGAACACACACACACACACACACACACACACACACACACACACACACACACACACACGCACACACACACGAGTGTTCATTCAAAAGAAAAGAAAAGAATTATAAAGAAAAAAAAACCCAGAGACAACCGAACAGTAGTAGCAGCAATAGTAAGTGTACGTCTAATGGATTGTCAGCTGCGCACAATGGAAGAAGAAACTGAATGGGGAGCTTTTCCCCGTAAGTGGACTGGGCCGTTGTGCTGTGGTCCTCTGAAACCAACCCTCCTCACCCCCGGACCCACCGCACCCCCACCCCTCCCTCCACCACCCCTACACACCCAACACACTCTCCTCCTGTAACTCTCCGGCTGTCTCTTTCTCCTTTCTCTTCGATACCCCCTCCTTCCTTCCCCCCCCCCCCCCTCACCCCGCCCCACCTCCCTCCTCTCGCTCTCCTCTCTTTGTCCGGTCTGTCTTACTGCCTTTCCTACTGTTACTGAAATGAAAAGATGTCGGGACAGGAATGAAAACGCCCCTTCAAACGGAAGAGAATAATCGTCCAAGTACTGAGTTCTGCGGGAATGGGTAGGGTGTGGCGAGTGGGGCCGAGGAGAGGGGGGAGGGGAGGGGCTGGGGGCTGGAGAGCAGGGGGAGAGTAGGGGTTGTGGGTGTGGGGGCTACATTCCTCTCATCCCACCACCAGAACTGTAACAACCACCACCACCACCGCCATCACAACCCATCACCACCACCACCACCACCATCACAGCCCATCACCACCACCACCACCACCATCACGACCCATCACCATCACCACCACCACCACCACCGCCATCACAACCCATCACCACCTCCACCACCACCATCACAGCCCATCACCACCACCACCACCACCATCACGACCCATCACCACCACCACCACCACCACCATCACAACCCATCACCACCACCACCGCCATCACAACCCATCATCACCACCACCACCACCATCACAACCCATCATCACCACCACCACCATCATCACAACCCATCACCACCACCACCACCACCATCACAACCCATCACCACCACCACCACCACCATCACAACCCATCACCACCACCACCGCCATCACAACCCATCATCACCACCAGCACCACCATCACGACCCATCACCACCACCAGCACCACCACCATCACAAC
>NC_134887.1:26300291-26337791 GCF_041734735.1 Babylonia areolata
CGAAAGAACGAACCAGAGAGAGAAAGAGAGAGCAGTCCTGTGAAATTGCCTCCTATCATTTTCAAACACACACACACACACACACACACACACACACACACACACACACAGAGAGAGAGAGAGAGAGAGAGAGGACAAGAGCCAGACACAGAAGCGGGAACGATCCCTGACACGGGGTGATCGTTGGAAACCCTGGCAGCACGTGAACTCAGTGCTCTGTGAAGTCCCTGTTCAAAGACCCCTGGCACCACAGGTCCTGTCATCGGACACTTTGGTCTGGAACTTTGTGACGGCTGGCCACACCGCCACACTTCGATCCGCTTCTCTGTCTGTGACAGTAGTGTGGCTCCACTGTTTCTTTCTTCCTCTTCACGTGGCTTGCCGCGTTTCTCTGCTGTGTTGTCTGTCGTATCTTGTGGGGTCCGTGTATGTGTGTGTGTGTGTGTGTGTGTGTGTGTGCCTCTGTGTGTGTGTGTGTGTGTGTGTGTGTGTGTGTGTGTGTGTGTGTGTGTCTGTGTGTGTGTGCTGAAAATGATTGGAGACAATTTCACAGGACTGCTCTCTCTCTCTCTCTCTCTCTCTCTCTCTCTCTCCCTCTCTCTCTCTCTCTCTCTCTCTCCCTTTCTCTCCCTCCCCCCCTCTCTCTCTCCCTTGTGTATGATTTGATTTGTTTTCTACCCCCTTGAAAGAAGAGCTATTGGCTATACTGTCAATACAAATGAGTCAGTGTCAGTGTCGGTGTCAGTCTCTCTCTGTCTCTCTGTCTCTCTCTCTGTCTCTCTCTCTCTCCTGTCCTGTCCTCTCTCTGTCCATATCTCTTTCTGTGTCTGTCTCTCTTTCCTTTCTTTTTTTTCTGAATATACGTCTGCCTCCTCCTCTGTCTGTCTTTACTTCTGTGTCTCTCTTTACGATTTCTTTTTTTTTTCATTCTCTGTCTCTCTCTCGTGCTTTCTCTCTCTCTCTCTCTGTCTCTCTCTCTCTCCCTCCCTCCCCCTCCTTCTATCTGTGTGTGTGTGTGTGTGTGTGTGTGTGTGTGTGTGTGTGTGTGTGTGTGTGTGTGTGTTTCCAGACAAAAGTCTGGTTTCCCCAAGACGTGAGGCACTGAAATATACTTTCTGGGTAATTGACAGTGATGAGCGCAGATGGTAGACGCACAGGGCTTCAGAACACGAAAAAGGATAACAAAAGAAAAAAAATGGATGATGGAGAGTGGGTGGTGACTGAAAAACCATGGGTGGTGGTGGTGGTGGTGGTTGAGTGGAGGGGGTTGACGGGGTGGGGGGTGGAGGGAGTCTGGGAGGAGGAGGGATATTGAACGGCTGAGAGCTGATCCGAAACTGATGGCTTGGATCAGTAATGTTTGTTTTCTCTTTGATGTAATATTGAATTGACGCTCGATATTAGTCACATTCGGTTTCTCAGGGTTTGTGTCTCCACCCCTGTCTCTGTCTCTGTCTGTCTGTCAGACTGTCTGTCTCTCTGTCTCTGTCTGTCTGTCAGACTGTCTGTCTCTCTGTCTCTGTCTGTCTGTCAGACTGTCTGTCTCTCTGTCTCTGTCTGTCTATCTGACTGTCTGTCTCTCTGTCTCTGTCTGTCTATCTGACTGTCCTCTCTCTGTCTCTCTCTCTCTGAATTATGGGGTCTTGAATCTAGTTCATCAGTGGTTGAGAAAGTTCATTTGTTTGCATTAAAAAGATACCTTGGCGTTAGCATGAAAACTCCAAACGATTTAGTGTATGGAGAACTTGGAAGGTTTCCTATTTGTATCAATGCTGTTATTCGAAGTATAAGATATTGGTTCAGATTAGTACAAATGAATGAAAACAGATTACCGTCAAAAGCTTATAAATCCTTGTTGTTACTGGACGAAAAAGGAAAAACCAACTGGGTAACGAAAGTCCGAAACGTTCTATGTAATAATGGGTTCTTGTATGTTTGGGAATATCAGGGGGTAGGATGCATGCAAACTTTTATTAGGACATTCAGGCAAAGACTCATTGATGTTAGATGGCAACAGTGGGAAGAACACATGAATTCAAGTGATAGGTTTAGCTTTTATAGAAAATTTAAGACACTTCCCACCGTCGAACCTTATATCTTGTTGAATATGAACAGACATGTGAGGTATGCGTTGACAAAATTTAGATTGGGGATGTCGGAAATTGCTGTACATAGTTCCCGATACAGTTAGAGAAAGATGAAATATGTCCATTGTGTAAAGAAGAAACTGAAGATGAAGTCCACTTTGTATTACGCTGCCACTGTCTTCACGATTTAAGAACAAAATTTATACCACACATTTGTCACGATAAGCAGAACCTGTTTTCGTTACAAATGCTCTTTTCATCAAAAAATGAAAATATAATGATAAATTTATCTCTCTATATATACAAAGCTTTGAAGAGGCGTGAGAACGCAACAGAATTGTTCGATGTCAGACAGTAAGGCAAAGACGATTGCTTTTTTGTTGCTTGTTCGTTTTGTTGTTGTTTTTCTCTTGGAATCTGAGTATTGTTCACGCAATACTTTTGTGTCCGTATGTTATTTGTATGTTAACAATATTCATAACATTATATAAGGTAGAAAAGTTTCTTTACTTTTGTTTAACCCCTTCAAATGGGGCAATGGCCTTATATTGAATAAATCATTCGTTCGTTCGTTCTGTCTCTCTCTCTGTCTCTGTCTCTCTGTCTCTCTTGTCCCCACCTCTATGCACCAAACAAATTCCTAATCGACCAGAAAATGAGTGTTTTTGTGCATGGCACGTTTGAATGTCAACCACACTGTGAATAAAATCACTGTGCTTCTTCAATGTCCTTGAAATCAATAAATGCAGAATAAGGGGGGCACAAACAACAACTCAAACACACCTTGTCAGTTGTGATATTTTTTCTTCAAGGAAATTTTGACGAGTGTACAGTCTGCATTTATCTCGATAATATTTCTGTGATTAAAAAGGGAAATCTACAACACTACTGTGTACTTAGGTGTTTCAGTGTTGACTTATTTGCTATTTATTCACGGAAAACAAACTTTCATGAGTTTGTTTGTTTGTTGTTTGTTTGTTTTTGTTTTTTTTGTTGTTATTATCATTATTGTTGCTGTTGTTGTTGTTTTCGAAAGGCTCGTCTCATTTCCAATGAAGATATTCTATCGCAATGTAGTAGCACCTTATGCATTGATCACACTGTTGTCGTGGAAAAAAACAACGACAAAAACACAAAAGCAAAAAGAGCCCGTTTAAACATTTACCCTCATTAGTCAGAAACTCTTTCCATAATCGGATATGCAGAGCAGCAGTAGCTTGTGTAAAGAGTTTAGACTGAAGTAAATAAAATAAACTAAAATAATTTAAAAATCAAATGCAGCAGACGAATCCTTTTAAGTTCTGTAAGGAAATACTTACCAAGGTACAGACTGCATCAGTACCTCTGTCTCTCTCTGTCTGTGTCTGTCTGTCTGTCTGTGTCTCTCTCTCTTTCCAGATATATGTATATATATATATATATATATATGTGTGTGTGTGTGTGTGTGTGTGTGTGTGTATGTATATGTGTGTGTGTGTGTATGTATGTACATAACACACACACACACACACACACACATATATATATATATATATATATATATATATACATACATATATATATACATATATATATATATGTGTGTGTGTGTGTGTGTGTGTGTGTGTGTGTGTGTGTGTGTGTGTGTGTTTGTGTGCAATGGAAACCGTTAATGGGACCTCCAACACTGACCATTATATCACTGGGTATTTTACATATTGACTTATCACTAACCTTTAGCAGGAAGTGGACACAAGCAAGATATATCAACCAGTAAAGACAGCATCAATATTGCTGACATTTCACGTGACACATGAAACAGCGGAACGAGCAAAGACAAATGAATTTCCAGCGTTTTCTCACCAATGGAAGTTCCTGGGGTTATTTTCTGTATGTGTTATTTCCTTGTATTCAACTTGGTATGAAGCGCTAAGCGGCGATGGTTTAAAGTTGTCCCCCTTCGTCTGGTTCAAGACAACATCGTGGAAGCCGGCTGCCGAACACAGATCCACCGTTTAAAGAAATGTGAAACACGTTTTAAAACGAGTCGAAATGATGTGTCATGAATTTTTGATGAACTTCTCAAATCCGTCGTCACTTTCACCGGAAATGTATTGATCGAGTGTCTGAGGACGTCACCTCTGTCTCTCTCTCTTTCTCCGTCTGTATGTCTGTTTCTCTCTCTCTCTCTTCCCCTTTCTCTCTCCCTCCCTCTCTCTCCTCTTTCTCTCTCTCCCTCTCTCTCTCTCCCCTCTCCCTCCTTCTCTCTCCCCTATCCCTCTCTCTCTCTCTTTCTCTCTCACCATGAAAGGACGGGGGAATCGAGCTCACCAATGCGACAGTACGTATCACTAGAGTTTTCTCGGACAGTATATTAGTCATTTTCGACCAAAATAGTCCCCGTCCAAAGTTACGTTTTGAATAGTTATATAGGCGACAGTGCTGATGACAGAAGTATAAGTTTTATAACCACCAGTGACTACACCAGTGGACTATGTACGTTATTATTTAACTTGCCCGCATGTTCCATGGCGAATGTCTGAACCTTATGGTCAGCTTTATGTTGACACTTGCCAAGACAATTGCGAAAGTGCAGAACAGACTACAGGCTATGTTATGTTGACAAGTGTTTGTCGCGATCTACCTTCGATTCTGTGGCGATGTGGAAATATATCCTAGACGTAGAGACAGCAAGCACTGTACAGGACATCACCACAAAACAAAGATATAACGATGTAAGAAGGTAACAGTGACAGCGGAACAAAGTGCCAGCAGAAATCCCGTTCGATCCCCCTCAAAGCCTGCTGGTGACTCCACTGTCTCCAGTGATGTAGCATCCCATTCTTTGAAACTGTCCAATGTCCTAAGCGAGAGGTTCCATTCTGATGCACCAAATACGGACTGACTTATACTCAGTCAAGACAAACGCTGGGGTGGAGCAGAGAGGGTCGGCCACAGACCATGATTGTTAGAGCAGAGGGTCGGCCCTCAGACCATGATTGACCATGATTGTTGTTAGAGCAGAGGATCGGTCCCCAGACCATGATTGTTAGAGCAGAGGATCGGCCCTCAGACTATGATTGTTAGAGCAGAGAGGATCAGCCACAGACCATGATTGTTAGAGCAGAGGGTCGGCCCTCAGACCATGATTGTTAGAGAGAGCAGAGAGGGTCAGCCCTCAGACCATGATTGTTAGAGCAGAGAGGATCAGCTACAGACCATGATTGTTAGAGCAGAGAGGATCAGCCCTCAGACCATGATTGTTAGAGCAGAGAGGGTCAGCCCTCAGACCATGATTGTTAGAGCAGAGAGGATCAGCCCTCAGACCATGATTGTTAGAGCAGAGAGGATCAGCCCTCAGACCATGATTGTTAGAGCAGAGAGGATCAGCTACAGACCATGATTGTTAAAGCAGAGAGGATCAGCTACAGACCATGATTGTTAGAGCAGAGAGGATCAGCCACAGACCATGATTGTTAGAGCAGAGAGGATCAGCCACAGACCATGATTGTTAGAGAGAGCAGAGAGGGTCAGCCCTCAGACCATGATTGTTAGAGCAGAGAGGATCAGCCACAGACCATGATTGTTAGAGCAGAGAGGATCAGCCACAGACCATGATTGTTAGAGCAGAGAGGATCAGCCACAGACCATGATTGTTAGAGCAGAGAGGATCAGCCACAGACCATGATTGTTAGAGCAGAGAGGATCAGCCACAGACCATGATTGTTAGAGCAGAGAGGGTCAGCCACAGACCATGATTGTTAGAGCAGAGAGGATCAGCCCTCAGACCATGATTGTTAGAGCAGAGAGGGTCAGCCACAGACCATGATTGTTAGAGCAGAGAGGGTCAGCCCTCAGGCCATGACTGTTAGAGAGAGCAGAGAGGATCAGCCACAGACCATGATTGTTAGAGCAGAGAGGATCAGCCACAGACCATGATTGTTAGAGCAGAGAGGGTCAGCCACAGACCATGATTGTTAGAGCAGAGAGGATCAGCCACAGACCATGATTGTTAGAGCAGAGAGGGTCAGCCACAGACCATGATTGTTGAGAGAGCAGAGAGGATCAGCCACAGAACATGATAGTTAGAGCAGAGAAGGTTGGCCCTCAGACCATGATTGTTGAGATTAACCATTGTAAGGAATAGACGGAGAGAGAGAGAGTATTATATGGACATACATGTATGTACGTATGTAAGTATATATCTATCTATCCATCCATCCATCTATCCATCCATCAATCAATCAATCAATATATACATATCTATATATCTATCTATCGAAGGAGAGAGAGATAAACAGACAGACGGACAGACAGACAGAGTAAGCGATACTGAAATATACTAAATAAATCTATTGAGCCTTGGTTCCAGTCTGCTGACAGTGTTTTCTCGTGATTCCCCTCCTCCCACAACACCCTCCCCCCCACCCCCGACCCCCAATGCCCCCATCCCTCTTCTGCCCCTACATGACCCCCCCCCCCCGCCCCCCGCCCCCAACCACCCAAACCTCCGTCCCGCCCAGTTCCCCCCTCCCCAAACCACCCCACCCTCAGTGCTAGCCTCTCGCATGAGCGCCTAATTTTACTGAGACTGGCGAAGGCCCCAGAATTCAGGAAACATGTCTACCCATGCGCATGTCAGTAGCAGACGGATATCCGGCTCTCAGTGGACTCTGTAAATGGAGCTCTCACTGTCTTCATCCGTCTCTCTGTCTGTGATTGTGACTGTATGTCTGTGCCTCTGTATGTCTCTTTGTCTCTGTGTGTCTCTCTGTTCCGCTGTCTGTATGTCTGCCTGTCTGTATTTCTCTCTCTGTGTATCTCTCTCTCTCCCTACCCCTCTCTCTCTCCCTCTCCCCGTCTGTCTGTCTGTCTGTATGCTCTCTCTCTCTCTCTCTCTCTCTCACTCTCCGTAGCACTGCTTTACTTATATGTTTGTTTAATTGAAAATTTGGACATTAACATGCATTGCAATGTGATGTTTATCTGTATAAAAGAATGATTTTCACATACTCCTTCAGAAAGGGTCTAGGACTGGAATATATATATGTATCTCTCTGTCTCTGTCTCTGTCTGTCTCTCTCTCTCTCTTTACCCTCCCCTCTCTTTCTCTTTGTCTCTCTGTCTTTCTCTATCGCAAGCGCTCTTTTTCTTTGATGCTCTGGGTCTTATCTCACTTTTATCTCCAGAAGGAACTGACCGATTCTAGAAACAATGGGAGGAAACATGAAAGCAAGTTCTACTTTCCCTCCCCCTCCCCCCCTCTCTCTCTTTCGCTCGATCTCTCTTTCTCTGTGTCTCTCTGTGTCTCTGTGTGTGTCTCTCTCTGTTACTGTGTGAGTTTCTTGATTTACAATTAAGAGACAAGACTGGCATTTCCCCTTCTCTACAAAAAATTCAGTCGCGATGTAGATCAGTGTGGTCGAACTCAAACAAGACTGATTACGTCGATTCGTCTTGTCTGTCTGCTTGGCTGGGTGTGAGGAGGGGGGGGGGGGGGGGGGGGGGGGGGGGGGGGGGGGGTGGGGGGGGGGGGGTTCCCCTGTCTTTCTGTGTCTGTCGGGTCCCTGTATTTGGTTTTTGTTTGTTTTTATGGCAACGTGATTTATCGGCTGTCTAACTGTAGGTTTGGTCGGCTGACTGACTGGCTGGTTGTGTGTTTCGTGTGTGTGTACCTTGCCTGTCGGTGTGTGTGTCCGTCTGTCTGTCTGTCTGCCTGCCTGCCTGCCTGCCTGTCTGTCTGTCTTTCTTTCTGTCTCTGCTGTGATCTTTGTTCTTCCTTGTGCCCATGTGGCTGGTTGGTTGGGAGGCTGGTTGCTGGTTTTTTGACTCACTTGTGTAAACAAAGTGAGTCTATGTTTTAACCCGGTGTTCGGTTGTGTGTGTGTGTGTGTGTGTGTGTGTGTGTGTGTGTGTCTGTGTCTGTGTCTGTGTGTCTGTGTGTCCGTGGTAAACTTTAACATTGACATTTTCCCTGCAAATACTTTGTCAGTTGACACCAAATTAGGCATAAAAATAGGAAAAATTCAGTTCTTTCTAGTCATCTTGTTTAAAACAATATTGCACCTCTGGGATGGGCACAAAAAATTTATAAAAATGAAGCCTAATTATATGCAAACTGCATTTACAGTTATATTTATATTTTTTGTATTCTCTAAACTTGGCACTTTGATCTGATATTCTGACCCAACAACAAGAGCAGTCATTATTTTCATTTTTTGTTCAAACAGGAACTTCTTTTGCTAAGCATGGAAGTTTTATTTATTTTGCAAACGTTTTGGTGCAGATAGTAAAAAAAGGGAAATTACTCTGTAATTAATGCTAGGGGACTTAATTTGCTTTTAAACTGATCTTAAACATTACATTTTGAAATTATACTCAATACATAAACAGCTTGGATTTTTTTTAAGTGTATCACACGTGAGTCTTGAAGGCCTTGCCTCTCTTGTTTAGTGTTACTCTGTCTGGCTGTGTGCCTCTGTGTCGCTCTCTGTGTGTCTGACTGTATGTCTACCTTCTTCTCTCTCTGTGTCTGACTGTATGTCTACCTTCTTCTCTGTGTGTCTGACTGTATGTCTACCTTCTTCTCTGTGTGTCTGACTGTATGTCTACCTTCTTCTCTCTCTCTGTGTCTGACTGTATGTCTACCTTCTTCTCTCTGTGTCTGACTGTATGTCTACCTTCTTCTCTGTGTGTCTGACTGTATGTCTACCTTCTTCTCTGTGTGTCTGACTGTATGTCTACCTTCTCTCTCTGTGTCTGACTGTATGTCTACCTTCTTCTCTCTCTCTGTGTCTGACTGTATGTCTACCTTCTTCTCTCTGTGTCTGACTGTATGTCTACCTTCTTCTCTCTGTGTCTGACTGTATGTCTACCTTCTTCTCTCTGTGTCTGACTGTGTGTCTACCTTCTTCTCTCTGTGTCTGACTGTATGTCTACCTTCTTCTCTCTGTGTCTGACTGTATGTCTACCTTCTCTCTCTGTGTCTGACTGTATGTCTACCTTCTCTCTCTGTGTCTGACTGTATGTCTACCTTCTCTCTCTGTGCGTCTGACTGTATGTCTACCTTCTTCTCTCTGTGTGTCTGACTGTATGTCTACCTTCTTCTCTCTGTGTGTCTGACTGTATGTCTACCTTCTTCTCTCTCTGTCTGACTGTGTGTCTACCTTCTTCTCTCTGTGTCTGACTGTGTGTCTACCTTCTTCTCTGTGTCTGACTGTATGTCTACCTTCTTCTCTCTCTCTGTGTCTGACTGTATGTCTACCTTCTTCTCTCTGTGTCTGACTGTATGTCTACCTTCTTCTCTCTCTCTGTGTCTGACTGTATGTCTACCTTCTTCTCTCTGTGTCTGACTGTATGTCTACCTTCTTCTCTCTCTCTCTGTGTCTGACTGTATGTCTACCTTCTCTCTCTGTGTCTGACTGTATGTCTACCTTCTTCTCTCTCTGTGTCTGACTGTATGTCTACCTTCTTCTCTCTCTCTCTGTGTCTGACTGTATGTCTACCTTCTTCTCTCTGTGTCTGACTGTATGTCTACCTTCTTCTCTGTGTGTCTGACTGTATGTCTACCTTCTTCTCTCTGTGTCTGACTGTATGTCTACCTTCTTCTCTCTCTGTGTCTGACTGTATGTCTACCTTCTTCTCTCTGTGTCTGACTGTATGTCTACCTTCTTCTCTCTGTGTCTGACTGTATGTCTACCTTCTTCTCTCTCTGTGTCTGACTGTATGTCTACCTTCTTCTCTCTCTGTGTCTGACTGTATGTCTACCTTCTTCTCTCTGTGTCTGACTGTATGTCTACCTTCTTCTCTCTCTCTGTGTCTGACTGTATGTCTACCTTCTCTCTCTGTGTCTGACTGTATGTCTACCTTCTTCTCTGTGTGTCTGACTGTATGTCTACCTTCTTCTCTCTGTGTCTGACTGTATGTCTACCTTCTTCTCTGTGTGTCTGACTGTATGTCTGCCTTCTTCTCTCTGTGTCTGACTGTATGTCTACCTTCTTCTCTCTGTGTCTGACTTATGTCTACCTTCTTCTCTCTTGTCTGTGTCTGACTGTATGTCTACCTTCTTCTCTCTGTGTCTGACTGTATGTCTACCTTCTTCTCTCTGTGTCTGACTGTATGGTCTACCTTCTTCTCTCTCTGTGTCTGACTGTTGGTCTACTTCTTCTCTCTCTCATCTGTGTCTGACTGTATGTCTATCTCTTCTCTCTGCTCTCTCTCTTGTCTGACTGGTATGTCTACCTTCTTCTCTTCTCTCTCTGTCCTGACTGTATGTCTACCTTTCTTCTCTCTCATGTGTCTGACTGTATGTTCTACCTTCTTCGCTCTCTGTGTCTGACTGGATGTCTACCTTCTCTCTCTGTGTCTGACTGTATGTCTACCTTCTTCTCTCATCTCTGTGTCTGGACTGTATATCTACCTCTTCTCTCTCGGTGTCTTGACTGTATGTCTACCTTCTTCGTCTCTCTCTCTGTCGACTGTATGTCTACCTTCTTCTCTCTGTGTCTGACGTGATTGTCTACCTTCTTCTCTCTCTGTGTCTGACTGTATGTCTACCTTCTTCTCTCTCTGTGTCTGACTGTATGTCTACCTTCTTCTCTCTCTGTGTCTGACTGTATGTCTACCTTCTTCTCTCTCTCTGTGTCTGACTGTATGTCTACCTTCTTCTCTCTCTGTGTCTGACTGTATGTCTACCTTCTTCTCTCTCCTCTGAGTCTGACTGTATGTCTAACCTTCTTCTCTCTGTGTCTGACTGTATGTCTACCTTCTTCTCTCTCTGTGTCTGACTGTATGTCTACCTTCTTCTCTCTGTGTCTGACTGTATGTCTACCTTCTTCTCTCTGTGTCTGACTGTATGTCTACCTTCTTCTCTCTCTGTGTCTGACTGTATGTCTACCTTCTTCTCTCTCTTTGTCTGACTGTATGTCTACTTCTTCTCTCTCTGTGTCTGACTGTATGTCCTACCTTCTTCTCTCTGTGTCTGACGGTATAGTCTACCTTCTTCTCTCTCTGTGTCTGACTGTATGTCTACCTTCTTCTCTCTGTGTCTGACTGTATGTCTACCTTCTTCTCTCTCTGTGTGTCTGACTGTATGTCTACCTTCTCTCTCTGTGTCTGACTGTATGTCTACCTTCTTCTCTCTGTGTCTGACTTAATGTCTACCTTCTTCTCTCTGTGTGTCTGACTGTATGTCTACCTTCTTCTCTCTCTCTGTGTCTGACTGTATGTCTGCCTTCTTCTCTCTGTGTCTGACTGTATGTCTACCTTCTTCTCTCTCTGTGTCTGACTGTATGTCTGCCTTCTTCTCTCTGTGTCTGACTGTATGTCTACCCTTACTTCTCTCTCTGTGTCTGACTGTATGTCTGCCTTCTTCTCTCTGTGTCTGACTGTATGTCTACCTTCTTCTCTGTGCGTCTGACTGTATGTCTACCTTCTTCTCCTCTCTGTCTGACTGTGTGTCTACCTTCTTCTCTCTGTGTCTGACTGTGTGTCTACCTTCTTCTCTCTGTGTCTGACTGTATGTCTACCTTCTTCTCTCTGTGTCTGACTGTATGTCTACCTTCTCTCTCTGTGTGTCTGACTGTATGTCTACCTTCTTCTCTCTGTGTGTCTGACTGTATGTCTACCTTCTTCTCTCTGTGTCTGACTGTGTGTCTACCTTCTTCTCTGTGTGTCTGACTGTGTGTCTACCTTCTTCTCTGTGTGTCTGACTGTATGTCTACCTTCTTCTCTCTCTCTGTGTCTGACTGTATGTCTACCTTCTTCTCTCTCTCTGTGTCTGACTGTATGTCTACCTTCTTCTCTCTGTGTCTGACTGTATGTCTACCTTCTTCTCTCTCTCTGTGTCTGACTGTATGTCTACCTTCTTCTCTCTGTGTCTGACTGTATGTCTACCTTCTTCTCTCTCTCTCTGTCTGACTGTATGTCTACCTTCTTCTCTCTCTGTCTGACTGTATGTCTACCTTCTTCTCTCTCTCTGTGTCTGACTGTATGTCTACCTTCTTCTCTCTCTCTCTGTGTCTGACTGTATGTCTACCTTCTTCTCTCTGTTCTGACTGTATGTCTACCTTCTTCTCTGTGTGTCTGACTGTATGTCTACCTTCTTCTCTCTGTGTCTGACTGTAGTGTCTACCTTCTTCTCTCTCTGTGTCTGACTGTATGTCTACCTCTTCTCTCTGTGTCTGGACTGTATGTCTACCTTCTTCTCTCTCTTTGGCTGACTGTATGTCTACTCTTCTCTTCTCTCTGTGTCTGAGCTGTATGTCTACCTTCTCTCTCGTCTGTGTCTGCTGTATGTCTACCTTCATCTCTCCGTGCTCGTGACTGTATGTCTTACCTTCTTCTCGTCTCTGTGTATGTCTGACTGATGTCTAACCTTCTTCTCTCTCTGTGTCTGACTGTATTTCTACCTTCTTCTCTCTCTGTGTCTGACTGTATGTCTACCTTCTTCTCTCTTCTGTCTGACTGTATGTCTACCTTCTTCTCTGTGTGTCTGACTGTATGTATACCATTCTTCTCTCTGTGTCTGACTGTATGTCTACTTCTTCTCTCTGTCTGTGTCTGACTGTTGTCTACCTTCTTCTCTCTGTCTGTGTCTGACTGTATGTCTAACCTTCTTCTCTCTCTGTGTCTGACTGTATGTCTACCTTCTTCTCTCTCTCTGTGTCTGACTGTATGTCTACCTTCTTCTCTCTCTCTCTGTCTGACTGTATGTCTACCTTCTTCTCTCTCTGTGTCTGACTGTATGTCTACCTTTCTTCTCTCTCTTGTGTCTGACTGTATGTCTACCTTCTCTCTCTGTGTCTGACTGTATGTCTACCTTCTTCTCTCTCTCTGTGTCTGACTGTATATCTACCTTCTTCTCTCTCTGTGTCTGACTGTATGTCTACCTTCTTCTCTCTCTCTCTGTCTGACTGTATGTCTACCTTCTTCTCTCTGTGTCTGACTGTATGTCTACCTTCTTCTCTCTCTCTGTCTGACTGTATGTCTACCTTCTTCTCTCTGTGTCTGACTGTATGTCTACCTTCTTCTCTCTCTGTGTGCCTGACCTGTATGTCTACCTTCTTCTTCTCTCTATGTGTCTGACTGTATAGTTAACTTCTTCTCTCTCTGTGTCTGACTGTATGTCTACACTTCTTCGCTCTGTGTGTCCTGACTGTATGTTACCTTCTTCTCTCCTCTGTGTCTGACTGTATGTCTACCTTCTTCTCTCTCGTCTCTGACTGTATGTCTACCTTCTTCCTCTCTGTGTCTGACTGTCTGTCCTACCTTCTTCTCTCTGGGTCCTGAGCTGTGATGTCCTACCTTCTTCTCTCTGTGTCTGACTGTATGTCTACCTTCTTCTCTCTGTGTCTGACTGTATGTCTACCTTCTTCTCTCTGTTGTCTGACTGTATGTCTACCTTCTTCTCTCGTGTGTCTGACTGTATGTCTACCTTCCTCTCTGTGTGTCTGACTGTATGGCCTACCTTCTTCTCTCTGTGTCTGACTGTATGTCTACCTTCTTCTCTGTGTGTCTGACTGTACTCTACCCCTTCCTTCTCTGTCTCTCTGTGTCTGGACTGTATGTATACCTTCTCGTCTCTCTCTGTGTCTGACTTGGTATGTCTACCCTTCTTCTCTCTCTGTGTCTGACTGTAGTAGTCTACCTTCTTTCTCTCTCTGTGTCCTGACTGTATGTCTACCTTCTTCTCTCTCTTGTGGTCTGACTGTATGTTCTACCTTCTTGCTCTCGTTGTATCTGGTCTGTATGGTCTACCTTCTTCTCTCTGTGTCTGACAGTATGTCTACCCTGTTCTTCTCTCTCTGTGTCTAGACTGTATGTCTGTCCTTCTTCTCTCTGTGTCTGACTGTATGTGCTACCTCCTTCTCTCTCTGTGTTCTGACTGTTTTCCTACTCTTCTTCCTCTCTCTTCTGGTGTGTGTCTGACTGTATGTCTACCTTCTTCCTCTCTGTGTCTGACTGTAATGTCTACCTTCTTCTCTCTCTGTGTCTGACTGTATGTCTACCTTCTTCTCTCTCTGTGTCTGACTGTATGTCTACCTTCTTCTCTCTCTGTGTCTGACTGTATGTCTACCTTCTTCTCTCTCTGTGTCTGACTGTATGTCTACTTCTTCTCTCTCTGTGGTCTGACTGTATGTCTACCTTCTCTCTCTCTGTGTCTGACTGTATGTCTACCTTCTTCTCTCTCTGTGTCTGACTGTATGTCTACCTTCTTCTCTCTCTGTGTCTGACTGTATGTCTACCTTCTCTCTCTCTGTGTTCTGACTGTATGTCTACCTTCTTCTCTCTGTGTCTGACTGTATGTCTACCTTCTTCTCTCTGTGTCTGACTGTATGTCTACCTTCTTCTCTCTGTGTCTGACTGTATGTCTACCTTCTTCTCTCTCTGTGTCTGACTGTATGTCTACCTTCTTCTCTCTGTGTCTGACTGTATGTCTACCTTCTTCTCTCTCTGTGTCTGACTGTATGTCTACCTTCTTCTCTCTCAGTGTCTGACTGTATGTCTACCTTCTTCTCTGTGTGTCTGACTGTATGTCTACCTTCTTCTCTCTGTGTCTGACTGTATGTCTACTTCTTCTCTCTCTGTCTGACTGTATGTCTACCTTCTCTCTCTGTGTGTCTGACTGTATGTCTGCCTTCTTCTCTCTGTGTCTGACTGTATGTCTGCCTTCTTCTCTGTGTGTCTGACTGTATGTCTACCTTCTCTCTCTGTGTGTCTGACTGTATGTCTGCCTTCTTCTCTGTGTGTCTGACTGTATGTCTACCTTCTCTCTCTCTGTGTCTGACTGTATGTCTACCTTCTTCTCTCTCTGTGTCTGACTGTATGTCTACCTTCTTCTCTGTGTGTCTGACTGTATGTCTACTTCTCTCTCTGTGTCTGACTGTATGTCTACCTTCTTCTCTCTGTGTCTGACTGTGTGTCTACCTTCTTCTCTCTGTGTGTCTGACTGTATGTCTACCTTCTTCTATCTCTGTGTCGCTCTCTCTCTCTATCTGTCTGACTGTATGTCTACCTTCTTCTCTGTGTGTCTGGACTGTATGTCTACCATCTTCTCTGTGTGTTAGTCTGACTGTATGTCTACCTTCTTCTCTCTCTGTGTCTGACTGTATGTCTACCTTCTTCTCTCTCTGTGTCTGACTGTATGTCTACCTTCTTCTCTCTCTGTGTCTGACTGTATGTCTACCTTCTTCTCTCTCTGTGTCTGACTGTATGTCTACCTTCTTCTCTCTCTCTGTCTGACTGTATGTCTACCTTCTTCTCTCTCTGTGTCTGACTGTATGTCTACCCTTCTTCTCTCTCTGTGTCTGACTGTATATTTACCTTCTTCTCTCTCTGTGTCTGACTGTATGTCTACCTTCTCTCTCTGTGTGTCTGACTGTATGTCTACCTTCTTCTCTCTCTGTGTCTGACTGTGTGTCTACCTTCTTCTCTCTCTCTGTCTGACTGTATGTCTACCTTCTTCTCTGCTGTGTCTGGACTGTATGTCTACCTTCTTCTCTCTGGTGTCTGACTGTATGTCTACCTCTTCTCTCTGTGTGTCTGACTGTATGTCTACCTTCTCTCTCTCTGTGTCTGACTGTATGTCTCCTTCTTCTCTCTGTGTCTGACTGTGTGTCTACCTTCTTCTCTCTGTGTGGTCTGACTGTATGTCTACCTTCTTCTCTCTGTGTGTCTGACTGTATGTCTACCTTCTTCTCTCTCTGTGTCTGACTGTATGTCTACCTTCTTCTCTGTGTGTCTGACTGTATGTCTACCTTCTTCTCTCTGTGTGTCTGACTGTATGTCTACCTTCTTCTCTCTCTCTGTGTCTGACTGTATGTCTACCTTCTTCTCTCTCTGTGTCTGACTGTATGTCTACCTTCTTCTCTCTCTGTGTCTGACTGTATGTCTACCTTCTTCTCTCTCTGTGTCTGACTGTATGTCTACCTTCTTCTCTCTGTATCTGACTGTATGTCTACCTTCTTCTCTCTGTGTCTGACTGTATGTCTACCTTCTTCTCTCGTGTCTGACTGTGTGTCTACCCTTCTTCTCTCTGTGTCTGACTGTATGTCTACCTTCTTCTCTCTCTGTGTCTGACTGTATGTCTACTTCTTCTCTCTCTGTGTCTGACTGTATGTCTACCTTCTTCTCTCTCTGTGTCTGACTGTATGTCTACCTTCTCTCTGTGTGTCTGACTGTATGTCTCCCTTCTCTCTCTCTCTGTGTCTGACTGTATGTCTACCTCTCTCTCTCTGTCTGACTGTATGTTCTACCTCTGCTACTCTGTGTCTGACTGTATGTCTACCTTCTCTCTCTCTCTGTGTCTGACTGTATGTCTACCTTCTTCTCTCTCTGTGTCTGACTGTATGTCTACCTTCTTCTCTCTCTCTGTCTGACTGTATGTCTACCTTCTTCTTCTGTGTGTCTGATGTTATGTCTACATCTCTCTCTCTCTGTGTCTGACTGTATGTCTACCTTCTTCTCTCTCTGTGTGTCTGACTGTATGTCTACCTTCTCTCTCTCTGTGTCTGACTGTATGTCTACCTTCTTCTCTCTCTGTGTCTGACTGCTGTGTTCTACCTTCTTCTCTGAGTGTCTGACTGTATGTCTACCTTCTTCTCTCTCTCTGTGTCTGACTGTATGTCTACCTTCTTCTCTGTGTGTCTGACTGTATGTCTACCTTCTTCTCTCTGTGTCTGACTGTATGTCTACCTTCTTCTCTCTGTGTCTGACTGTATGTCTACCTTCTTCTCTGTGTGTCTGACTGTATGTCTACCTTCTTCTCTGTGTGTCTGACTGTATGTCTACCTTCTCTCTCTGTGTCTGACTGTATGTCTACCTTCTTCTCTCTGTGTCTGACTGTATGTCTACCTTCTTCTCTCTGTGTCTGACTGTGTGTCTACCTTCTTCTCTGTGTGTCTGACTGTATGTCTACCTTCTCTCTCTGTGTCTGACTGTATGTCTACCTTCTTCTCTCTGTGTCTGACTGTATGTCTACCTTCTTCTCTCTCTGTGTCTGACTGTATGTCTACCTTCTTCTCTCTGTGTCTGACTGTATGTCTACCTTCTTCTCTCTGTGTCTGACTGTATGTCTACCTTCTTCTCTCTCTGTGTCTGACTGTATGTCTGCCTTCTTCTCTGTGTGTCTGACTGTATGTCTACCTTCTTCTCTCTGTGTCTGACTGTATGTCTACCTTCTTCTCTCTCTGTCTGACTGTATGTCTACCTTCTCTCTCTGTGTGTCTGACTGTATGTCTGCCTTCTTCTCTCTGTGTCTGACTGTATGTCTGCCTTCTTCTCTGTGTGTCTGACTGTATGTCTACCTTCTCTCTCTGTGTGTCTGACTGTATGTCTGCCTTCTTCTCTGTGTGTCTGACTGTATGTCTACCTTCTTCTCTCTGTGTCTGACTGTATGTCTACCTTCTTCTCTCTCTGTGTCTGACTGTATGTCTACCTTCTTCTCTGTGTGTCTGACTGTATGTCTACCTTCTCTCTCTGTGTCTGACTGTATGTCTACCTTCTTCTCTCTGTGTCTGACTGTATGTCTACCTTCTTCTCTCTGTGTGTCTGACTGTATGTCTACCTTCTTCTATCTCTGTGTCGCTCTCTCTCTCTATCTGTCTGACTGTATGTCTACCTTCTTCTCTGTGTGTCTGACTGTATGTCTACCTTCTTCTCTGTGTGTCTAGTCTGACTGTATGTCTACCTTCTTCTCTCTCTGTGTCTGACTGTATGTCTACCTTCTTCTCTCTCTGTGTCTGACTGTATGTCTACCTTCTTCTCTCTCTGTGTCTGACTGTATGTCTACCTTCTTCTCTCTCTGTGTCTGACTGTATGTCTACCTTCTTCTCTCTCTCTGTCTGACTGTATGTCTACCTTCTTCTCTCTCTGTGTCTGACTGTATGTCTACCTTCTTCTCTCTCTGTGTCTGACTGTATATTTACCTTCTTCTCTCTCTGTGTCTGACTGTATGTCTACCTTCTCTCTCTCTGTGTCTGACTGTATGTCTACCTTCTTCTCTCTCTGTGTCTGACTGTATGTCTACCTTCTTCTCTCTCTCTGTCTGACTGTATGTCTACCTTCTTCTCTGTGTGTCTGACTGTATGTCTACCTTCTTCTCTCTGTGTGTCTGACTGTATGTCTACCTTCTTCTCTCTGTGTGTCTGACTGTATGTCTACCTTCTCTCTCTCTGTGTCTGACTGTATGTCTACCTTCTTCTCTCTGTGTCTGACTGTGTGTCTACCTTCTTCTCTCTGTGTGTGTCTGACTGTATGTCTACCTTCTTCTCTCTGTGTGTCTGACTGTATGTCTACCTTCTTCTCTCTCTGTGTCTGACTGTATGTCTACCTTCTTCTCTGTGTGTCTGACTGTATGTCTACCTTCTTCTCTCTGTGTGTCTGACTGTATGTCTACCTTCTTCTCTCTCTCTGTGTCTGACTGTATGTCTACCTTCTTCTCTCTCTGTGTCTGACTGTATGTCTACCTTCTTCTCTCTCTGTGTCTGACTGTATGTCTACCTTCTTCTCTCTCTGTGTCTGACTGTATGTCTACCTTCTTCTCTCTGTATCTGACTGTATGTCTACCTTCTTCTCTCTGTGTCTGACTGTATGTCTACCTTCTTCTCTCTGTGTCTGACTGTGTGTCTACCTTCTTCTCTCTGTGTCTGACTGTATGTCTACCTTCTTCTCTCTGTGTCTGACTGTATGTCTACCTTCTTCTCTCTCTCTGTCTGACTGTATGTCTACCTTCTTCTCTCTGTGTCTGACTGTATGTCTACCTTCTCTCTGTGTGTCTGACTGTATGTCTACCTTCTCTCTCTGTGTCTGACTGTATGTCTACCTTCTTCTCTCTGTGTCTGACTGTGTGTCTACCTTCTTCTCTCTCTGTGTCTGACTGTATGTCTACCTTCTTCTCTCTCTCTGTCTGACTGTATGTCTACCTTCTTCTCTCTCTCTGTCTGACTGTATGTCTACCTTCTTCTCTCTGTGTGTCTGACTGTATGTCTACATTCTTCTCTCTGTGTCTGACTGTATGTCTACCTTCTTCTCTCTCTGTGTGTCTGACTGTATGTCTACCTTCTTCTCTCTCTGTCTGACTGTATGTCTACCTTCTTCTCTCTCTGTGTCTGACTGTGTGTCTACCTTCTTCTCTGTGTGTCTGACTGTATGTCTACCTTCTTCTCTCTCTCTGTGTCTGACTGTATGTCTACCTTCTTCTCTGTGTGTCTGACTGTATGTCTACCTTCTTCTCTCTGTGTCTGACTGTATGTCTACCTTCTTCTCTCTGTGTCTGACTGTATGTCTACCTTCTCTCTTTTTGTTCTACTGGTTTGTCTACCTTCTTCTCTGTGTGTCTGACTGTATGTCTACCTTCTCTCTCTGTGTCTGACTGTATGTCTACCTTCTTCTCTCTGTGTCTGACTGTATGTCTACCTTCTTCTCTCTGTGTCTGACTGTATGTCTACCTTCTTCTCTCTCTGTGTGTCTGACTGTATGTCTACCTTCTCTCTCTGTGTCTGACTGTATGTCTACCTTCTTCTCTCTGTGTCTGACTGTATGTCTACCTTCTTCTCTCTGTGTCTGACTGTATGTCTACCTTCTTCTCTCTGTATCTGACTGTATGTCTACCTTCTTCTCTCTGTGTCTGACTGTATGTCTACCTTCTTCTCTCTGTGTCTGACTGTGTGTCTACCTTCTTCTCTCTCTGTCTGACTGTATGTCTACCTTCTTCTCTCTCTGTGTCTGACTGTATGTCTACCTTCTTCTCTCTGTGTCTGACTGTGTGTCTACCTTCTTCTCTCTCTGTCTGACTGTATGTCTACCTTCTTCTCTCTCTGTGTCTGACTGTATGTCTACCTTCTTCTCTCTCTCTGTCTGACTGTATGTCTTTTTTTTCAGCGAAGGTAACACTGTTGTTTGGTTGTCTTTCTTTCGCTCCGAGTTTGGCGAGCTGGTCCGCAATTTCGTTGCCTGGAATTCCGCAGTGGGCTGGAACCCATTGCAGCACTACTCGTTGTTGCTGGGCAACTTCTTGTAGTTTCTCCTTGAGACGAGGAAGTTTATCTCTTGCAAGGGCTTCCAGGACAGACAACGCATCTGTCAGAAAGACAACTTGTGGGCATTCGCTCTCCGAGTCGTGAACCATTGAAGCGGCCTGTATGAGCGCCTGAACCTCAGCTGCGTAGTTTGAACAGTACTTTCCTGTGGGTATCCTTGCTGTGGATGTGTGGTGCTCAGGAGACTTCATGTACACTCCTGCTCCTCCGTCAGCAACAGCGTTGGTTGCAGAGCCATCTGTGTACACGTGAATCCAGGATTCTTCAGGGTACCTTTCAGCAATCATGGCTTGTGTCAGAGTGCGTTTGGCCGTGTCATCCTGAGAGTCTCCTGGAGCGACCTGAGGGACTGATGTTGAGATATGAAAACTTGTGGAGTCTTCATTCCATGGCTGCGGCAGGTCGTTGGGACTCAGTGGAAGCGTCGATGGAGGCACACCATCCCGGTGCGCCCTGGCAAGTCTCTTGCTTTCATGGATAAAGCTACTGCGCTTGAGGCGGTTCTTTGTCAGTCCGTTCATCCTCTTCTTCATCGGATGATCAGGCAGGCACTGGAACTTTTCTGCTTGGACCATGATTTTGGCGTCTCTCCTTTGTGCAAGGGGTTGTATGGCAGTGAAGGCAGCACTACGACCACAAGCCACAAGGGATGCATATCACGAGCTTGAACGCTGGCAGCAGGTAGCAATTATGCGCTTACGCACAGGACACTGCCGCCTTAACGCGCACATGTTCAAGAAGCTGAAGCTGGCACCATCACAGACCTGTCCCTGTGGTCTTGAAGACCAAACACCAGAACATGTTCTGCAGACTTGTCCCCTCCACCAGGGACTGAGAGACACCGTGTGGCCAGAAGCGACCCCACTACGCACCAAGCTCTACGGCTGCAGACAAGACCTGGAAGCCACGACGACATTTGTCTCGCAGGCCAGCCTGACTCTGTGACAAGTGCGACCGAAAAGAAGAAAGAAGAAGAACTGTATGTCTACCTTCTTCTCTCTGTGTCTGACTGTATGTCTACCTTCTTCTCTCTGTGTCTGACTGTATGTCTACCTTCTTCTCTCTGTGTCTGACTGTATGTCTACCTTCTTCTCTCTGTGTCTGACTGTATGTCTACCTTCTCTCTGTGTGTCTGACTGTATGTCTACCTTCTCTCTCTGTGTCTGACTGTATGTCTACCTTCTTCTCTCTGTGTCTGACTGTATGTCTACCTTCTCTCTGTGTGTCTGACTGTATGTCTACCTTCTCTCTCTGTGTCTGACTGTATGTCTACCTTCTTCTCTCTCTGTGTCTGACTGTATGTCTACCTTCTTCTCTCTCTGTGTCTGACTGTATGTCTACCTTCTCTCTCTGTGTCTGACTGTATGTCTACCTTCTTCTCTCTGTGTCTGACTGTATGTCTACCTTCTTCTCTCTCTGTGTCTGACTGTATGTCTACCTTCTTCTCTCTGTGTCTGACTGTATGTCTACCTTCTTCTCTCTCTCTGTGTCTGACTGTCTGTCTACCTTCTTCTCTCTGTGTCTGACTGTATGTCTACCTTCTTCTCTCTCTGTGTCTGACTGTATGTCTACCTTCTTCTCTCTCTCTGTCTGACTGTATGTCTACCTTCTTCTCTCTGTGTGTCTGACTGTATGTCTACATTCTTCTCTCTCTGTGTTGCTCTCTCTCTATCTGTCTGTGTGTCTACATTCTTCTCTCTCTGTGTCGCTCTCTCTCTCTCTGTCTGACTGTGTGTCTACCTTCTTCTGTCTGTGTTGCTCTCTCTCTATCTGTCTGACTGTGTGTCTACATTCTTCTCTCTGTGTTGCTCTCTCTCTATCTGTCTGACTGTGTGTCTACATTCTTCTCTCTCTGTGTCGCTCTCTCTCTCTCTCTCTGTCTGACTGTGTGTCTGCCTTCTTCTCTCTCTGTGTCGCTCTCTCTCTCTCTCTCTGTCTGACTGTGTGTCTGCCTTCTTCTCTCTCTGTGTTGCTCTCTCTCTATCTGTCTGTGTGTCTACATTCTTCTCTCTCTGTGTCGCTCTCTCTCTCTCTGTCTGACTGTGTGTCTACCTTCTTCTGTCTGTGTTGCTCTCTCTCTATCTGTCTGACTGTGTGTCTACATTCTTCTCTCTCTGTGTCGCTCTCTCTCTCTCTCTCTGTCTGACTGTGTGTCTGCCTTCTTCTCTCTGTGTTGCTCTCTCTCTATCTGTCTGACTGTGTGTCTACATTCTTCTCTCTCTGTGTCGCTCTCTCTCTATCTGTCTGACTGTGTGTCTACCTTCTTCTCTCACTCTGTTTCTGTTGTCGTCGTTCCCCCCCCCCTTCCACCCACCAGTCTGTTATCAATCAATTTACGAACCTTAAACAGAGTAATATCCGCTGCAGTTTAAAAAAAATAAAATAAAATAAAATAAATGTAGGCCTACAGGTCTATACACTGTCTATCCCTCGTTTCTAAAAGCTGTTTTTTTGTGTGTTTTTTAATCAAAAGAAACTAGATAGAAATCCGTAATCGTCAATGAAGTTCCATCATCCTGGAGATTAGTTTCACTCCCTCTGCTGCCAACAACAACAGCAACAACAACAACAAAAACAACAACAGCAATAATTAAAACAACAACAATTATAATAACAACAACGTTAATTGTAACAATAACAGCAGCAGCAACAGCAACAACAATATTAACAACAACAAAAAAACTACAGCAACAACAACACGATGTGCAGATATCAGTACCAGTGATTCTGGAACATGACCATCCTTTTCAGTTTTTTCCACAGGTTGGCTTTTCGTCCTCCAGTGGTGATCTTGTAGCTGATGTCTATGCCTTTGGAAACAAAAACAACAACAACAGCAACAACAACAAAAAGATGAAAAAAGTAGTCATTCTTTCTTGTGAAGGATGAACCAGGGGTCTGTTCTCTTTGAGTTTCTCTGCTGGTGGCGTGTGAAATGTCCATCAGCTGCCTCCCTCCCCCATCACCCCCCTTCTTCGTTACTGCTCCCTCCCGAGCGATGCTATCTACGAAATGGAACCGGTTTCCGTTCCTTCCTTGCGGAGAGGTGGGTGGGAGGAAGGCCAGGGGGAGATAAGGAGAAGAGAGGAGGCTAGGGACAGGTAAGGAGAGAGGGGAGATGGGGGTGGTCTGCCCCTGACAGGAAGCACGTGCTTTGTAATGAGAGACGCGGGGTCAGAAGACTGGGGGTGCTGATTGCTGCACCCCCCCCCACCACCCCCCCCCACCCCCCCCACCCCACCACCACCCCCACCCCCCCCACCCCCACCCCCACCACCCCACCACCACCACCACCACCACCACCCCCACCCCCACCACCCCCACCCCCACCACCACCACCACCACCCCCACCCCCACCCCCACCACCCCCACCACCCCCACCCCCACCCCCACCACCACCACCACCCCCACCCCCACCACCCCCACCCCCACCCCCCCCCACCACCACCCCCACCCACCCCCCACCACCACCCCCACCCCACCCCCACCACCACCACCACCACCACCACCCCCACCCCCACCACCCCCCCACCACCACCACCCCCACCCCCATCATCATCATCATCATCATCACCACCACCATCATAATCACCACCACCACCACCACCATCATAATCACCACCATCACCACCACCACCACCACCACCATCATCATCATCATCATCACCACCACCACCACAACCACCATCGCCATCATCATCACCACCATAATCACCACCACCACCACCACCACCATCATCATCATCATCATCATCATCACCACCATCACCACCACCACCACCACCAATATCATCATCATCACCACTACCATCACCAATCCCACCACCACTACCACCTTCATCATCAATAACAAAAATTGCGTTGTCGTGACAGCAACAGCAGCAGCAGCAGCAGTAGTAGTAGCAGCAGCAACAGCAGCAGCAACAGCAACAGTAGTAGTAGTTCTGTAGTAGCAGCAGCAGCAGCAGTAGTAGTAGTAGTAGCAGCAGCAGCAGCAGCAACAGTAGTAGTAGTCGCAATAATAATAATAATAGTGGTATTTATATAGCGCTGAATCTTGTGCAGAGACAAATCAAAGCGCTTTCGCACCAGTCATCCACACGCATGCATAACTCTAAAACTGGAGAAACTGAAGACAAGGAAGAGGCAGGGAAGGGAGGCTATTTTGGGAAGAGGTGAGCTTTAAGGCCAGACCTGAAAGAACTGAGTGCGGAGACTTGACGAAACGAAAGAGGAAGTTCATTCCAAATGCAAGGTCCAGAGACATTATGTTGTTATTACTAGTAGTAGTAGTAGTAGTCGAAGTTGTAGTAGTATTAGTAGTAGCAGCAGCCTATTCCAACAGGCTGCCATTCTGATGCTGCATGCATTCTAAAATATTTTCTTTGTGAAACCCTTGCCGTATCAGTGAAGGGAGTGGACGTAAGTGCGTTCCAATACAAGTCCACTTAGCCGTGTCATATTTTTACCAGTGTGGATCAAATTACATCTCACACACATTCCTTTTCACGAATGAAATCTTAAGAATCTTAAACACCCAGCGTGTCTGGGATAGTGTCTCTTGATATTGTCCTCTCGTCTATGTTTATGGAAGTTCTTGTCCCAATTGAGTCTTCATGTGAAATTTGAAACTCACCTCTGGACATGAATACACATACCACTTAAATGAATACAAGAAATGCGCCGGAAAACACACACACACACACACACACACACACACACACACACACACACACACACACATACACACACACATATCGCTTAAACAGGAAAGAGATTAAACTGAATGTCATTACTTCTGCAGCTGCTGCTGCTGCGGGCTACTACTACTACCACTACTACTACTACTACTACTACTAATAATAATAATAATAATTCAACTACAGAAATATTTACACACACTCATGCATACATACACAAACATTATCTCGCGCAGAAACAGAAGGAGAAAGCTCAGATATACCGAGAACCAGGACAGAAAGTGGTACAAAAATAGTCCGACATGAAGAGACAGACAGAGAGAGACAGAGAGTGTTCGCCTTCAATTTGCCGAGACAGCGTCCTCTGACAGCGGATATCCGGTCTGTGACTGACATGCGCCTGGACAGAATGATTTGATTTCCGGGAGGCGGGCACCCCCTCTCATAGTCAATGAGAGATGAGGCTTTCACCCAGAGTGACTGGCACGGGGGGAGGGGCGGGGGGGGGGGGGGAGAGGGGGGAGGGGTAAGTGTAAAGGAACGGAGGGGTAGGAAGGGAGGTGTGGGAGGGGGAGGTTGTTCTGATTGAAGCTGAAAAGTCTTGCTATGTTACCGGTTTGCTTTCAGCGTAAAGTGTAATGGGAAAGTGTGTGTGTGTGTGTGTGTGTGTGTGTGTGTGTGTGTGCGCGTGTGTGTGCGCGTGTGTGTGTGTGTGCAATTTTGTGTGCGCGTGCATGCGTGTGTGTGTGTGTTTGTGGGTGTGTGTGTGTGTGTGTAGAGAGAGAGAGAGAGAGAGAAAGAGAGAACACCGAACACTGAAATGTTTAATGTCATTAGCTGCAAAGCTCTAGTGACATAGTAGGTACAAATCAGAACAAAAATGGTGCAAAACAAATAAAATGGAACAGAAAGGAAAAACATAATCAAAGTAAATTAAACTACTAACTACTAAGGGATAAGGGGCACTTTGGTACTTTGTCATTTGCTTAAAATGTCCATGTGGCAGGTGGGTATTGTGCCTCCTCCCCCCCCCCCCCACCGAACCCCCCCTCGTCTCCAAGGTTTGAACAGTAGAACAGTACACAGGAAACAAAGTACATATTATAATCCGTATCGTAATTATTCAAACATGTGACATCGACACACATTATATCAATAAGAACACATAACAAAGTACATATAAAACATATAACACATCAGAAAAATACATTGTCGAAATTGACCATCCAAATGTAACCCTTCCTATTGTCTATGCCTCCCCCCCCCTTCAACCCCCCTCCCCCCCCCCCCCCCCCCCCCCCCCCCGCTCCTCCCCTGCCCCCTTCATAGAACCTATACTCTAAGTTTATAATTGATTAATGAGTATTTGGAACGATAGTAGACGTTTTACGTATATTTACTGCCTCGGATACGTATTTTGCTAGTGACTTCCTCCTCTTCCTCTTGCTCTTCTTTTTATTCGTCTTTCACTTTCATTTGTTGTAATCGATGTGGCATATTTCTTTTTGACCTGGAAGTAAACAAACTGGTTACCGTGCAAACGACATCCGATGACAAAAGCACGCCATGGCCTTGCCCCAACGACAGCAGCTGAAATGTTATCAACTTTACAGGACCAGAAATAGAAAGCACGTTTTGGAGGCCGGCACAACCTGTCTGTCACGGATCGGACCATGGCCAATTATCCACACGGTTACAACCACTTTTGGCCTTTCTCGTGCAACACAAATGATCGGGTCACTTCCACTTGCGGTTTCGCTGTCACTGCAACAAAAAAAAAGAAAAAAAAAAGAAAAGATAAAAAAGAAAGAAAGAAAAACACACAGAGAGAAAATAAGAAGAAGAAGCAAATGTTTAATAGACAAAAAGAGAGGAAAAAATGGGGGGGGGGGGGGTTAAAAGGGAAACCTTTCTTTTTTAATACAGAGGGGGAAAGTGAAAGAAAAACGATTGATAAAAAGAGAGAGAGAATTAAAAAGAGAGGAAAAAACCCACAACGAAAAATGCCACTAAAGGAGAGAGAGAGAGAGAGAGAGAGAGAGAGAGAGAGAGAGAGAGAGAGAGAGAATAGCAAAAAGTGAAAACTAAAAAGAAAGGGATTTTTCAAGGAAAAAAAGAAGAAAGTGAAAGAGAAATAAGATAATGACTCCTCATGGGAGAGAGAGAGAAAGAGAGAGAGAGAGAGAGGCCAACTCTCCCTCCAGCTGTCTTTTCTCTTTTTTTCTTTCTTTCTTTCTCTTTCTCGTTCTCTCTTTTTTCTCTTTTCCTTCTACACACATTCCTTTCTTACTTCCTTCCTTTCTTTCTTGTTTATTTCTTTCGTTCTTTCTCTTTCTTTCTTTCGTTCTTTCTTTCTCTCTTTCTTTCTTTCCTTCGTTCTTCGGCCTTTCTTTCTTTCTTCCTTTCTTTCTTTCGTTCTTTCTTTCTTGCTTGCTTGCTTTCTTTCTTGTTTTCTTTCTTGCTTTCTTGCTTCCTTGCTTTCTTTCTGGTTTGCTTTCTTTCTTGCTTGCTTGCTTTCTTTCTTTCTTGCTTTCTTTCTTTCTTGCTTGCTTTCTTTCTTTCTTGCTTCCTTGCTTTCTTTCTTTCTTGCTTGCTTGCTTTCTTGCTTCCTTGCTTTCTTTCTTTCTTGCTTCCTTGCTTTCTTTCTTTCTTGCTTGCTTTCTTTCTTTCTTGCTTGCTTTCTGTCTTTCTTTCTTCCCTTTCTTTCTTTCCTTCGTTCTTTCGTCCTTTCTTTCTTTCTTCCTTTCTTTCTTTCGTTCTTTCTTTCTTGCTTGCTTGCTTTCTTTCTTGTTTTCTTTCTTGCTTTCTTGCTTCCTTGCTTTCTTTCTTGCTTGCTTTCTTTTCTTGCTCGCTTTCTTTCTTTCTTTCTTGCTTGCTTGCTTGCTTGCTTGCTTTCTTTCTTTCTTGCTTGCTTCCTTGCTTTCTTTCTTCCTTGCTTTCTTTCTTTCTTGCTTGCTTTCTTTCTTGCTTGCTTTCTGTCTTTCTTTGCTTCCTTGCTTTCTTTCTTGCTTCCTTGCTTTCTTTCTTTCTTGTTTGCTTTCTTTCTTGCTTGCTTTCTTTCTTTCTTGCTTCCTTGCTTGCTTTCTTTCTTGCTTCCTTGCTTTCTTGCTTGCTTCCTTGCTTTCTTTCTTGCTTTCTTTCTTTCTTGCTTGCTTCCTTGCTTTCTTTCTTGCTTGCTTGCTTTCTTGCTTGCTTGCTTTCTTGCTTGCTTTCTTTCTTGCTTTCTTGCTTGCTTTCTTTCTTTCTTTTTGGCTTGCTTTTCTTCATTACTTTCTTACTTTCTTTTTTGGCTTGCTTTATTTATTTCTTGCTTGCTTTCTGTCTTTCTTTCTTGCTTGCTTTCTTTCTTTCTTGCTTGCTTTCTTTCTTTCTTGCTTCCTTGCTTTCTTTCTTTCTTGCTTGCTTTCTTTCTTGCTTGCTTGCTTTCTTTCTTTCTTGCTTGCTTTCTTTCTCGCTTGCTTTCTTTCTTTCTTGCTTCCTTGCTTTCTTTCTTGCTTCCTTGCTTTCTTTCTTGCTTGCTTTCTTTCTTGCTTTCTTGCTTGCTTTCTTTCTTTCTTTTTGGCTTGCTTTTCTTCATTACTTTCTTACTTTCTTTTTTTGCTTGCTTGCTTTCTTTCTTGCTTGCTTTCTTTCTTGCTTGCTTTCTGTCTTTCTTGCTTTCTGTCTTTCTTTCTTGCTTGCTTTCTGTCTTTCTTGCTTGCTTGCTTTCTTTCTCGCTTGCTTTCTCTCTTTCTTTCTTTCTTTCTTTCCTTCGTTCTTTCTTTCTTTCTTTCTTTTTTTCTCTCTTTTCCTTCTACATCCATCCATTTCTCTCTTTCTTTCTTTCTCTCTTTGTTCCTTTCTTTCTTTCTTTCTTTCCCTTGATGAGGTGTGAAATTTCCATCTGTGCCCCAGTCTTCCTCCCCCCCCCCCCCCTCTCCAAGCGATACGATCTCTGCATGAAAAGGCTCCCCCCTGCTTGTCAGAGAAGTTATGATAACGAGGGGCTGAGAGGTGGGGGAGTGGGGGGGGGGAGGGGAGGGGTGTGCGGGGGTGGGGGGGGGGGGGGCAGGTGAGAGAATAGGTGTGTAGCCCTTTGCTGGATACGTGTGTGGGGGTGGTGCTGGTGGGGGTGGTGTGGGTGGGGGAAGTGGCGTGTGTGTGTGTGTGTGTGTGTGTGTGTGTGTGTCTGTGTCTGTGTCTGTGTGTCTGTGTGTGTGGAGGGGTGGGGAAGTGGTGTGTGTGTGTGTGTGTGTGTGTGTCTGTGTCTGTGTCTGTGTGTGTGGTGGGGTGGGGAAGTGGTGTGTGTGTGTTTGTGTGTGTGTGTGTGTGTGTGTGTGTGTGTATGTGTGTGTGTGTGTGTGTGTGTGTGTGTGTGTGGTGGGGTGGGGAAGTGGTGTGTGTGTGTGTGTGTGTGTGTGTGTGTGTGTGTGTGTGTATGTGTGTGTGTGTGTGTGTCTGTGTCTGTGTCTGTGTCTCTCTGTTTCTCTCTGTGCATGCCCTCGCCCCTCTCTTTAATTTGTTTACTCACTCATTCTAAGTCTTTCTTTCTTCTGTTCTCACGTGGTGGGGACTTTACTGATAATATCATTTGTACAAGAGGTGTTACGCAAGGAGATGCATGTAGCCCTGTCCTCTTCTCACCGTTTTATTAACGTGCAAGAGAAATATTTGAAAACGGAAGGCATGGTTTAACACTGTCGCCGGACATTACTGAATCATTCATATTATCATTAGCAGACGAAAAAGCCCTGTTGTCAGAAATGCCAGTTGGACTTCAAGACTCAATTGAACAATCTGCGCACTGCAGTAGCTAAGCTTCAAGGTCAGTTATATGACAAAGTGATATTGTTGCATTCAGAAAAGGCTGGTTTTAGAAACAAGAGAGAACTGGTCCCTCAATGCCGAGAAAAAATGACGGTCGTTAACTGTTACAAGTACCTTGGTATTTATTTTTCTACTCGTCTTAGATTTGTAGCAGCTTGTATTTGTATTTGTATTTCTTTTTATCACAACAGATTTCCTGGGAGAGCGTCACTACACTACAGCGCCACCCCTTTTTTTTCTTTTTCTTTTTTGTATTTTTTCCTGCGTGCAGTTTTATTTGTTTTTCCTATCCAAGTGGATTTTTCTACAGAAATTTGCCAGGAACAACCCTTTTGTTGCCGTGGGTTCTTTTACGTGCGCTAAGTACATGCTGCACACGGGACCTCGGTTTATCGTCTCATCCGAATGACTAGCGTCCAGACCACCACTGCAGGTCTAGTGGAGGAGAAGAAAATATCGGCGGCTGAGCCGTGATTCGAACCAGCGCGCTCAGATTCTCTCGCTTCCTAGGCGGACACGTTACCTCTAGGCCATCACTCCACTTGTACTGAGCTTGCAAGCAGAGCAACAACAACACAAATGCTTTGTTGTATACCCTGAAACGACTGCACATGCTTAACAACAACTTTCTCAGTCGAAGTACTTTCGAAGATGTTTGATACCCAAGTACGGCCTGTCGCTTTACATGATACTGAACGGTGAGGTTTGCAGAACGCTGCCGTAAATGTCGAACAGGTACATTTACATGCTTCAAAGAATTTGGGGGATACCCACATGGCTGAAAATGCTATGCATGAACGAAACATGATTACCGCTCAAGGCGTACAAAATGTTGTTGGATTTAAATACGTGTCGTAAAAAACAACAACAACAACAACAACAAAAACATGGGTTTCGAATATTCGTAAATTACTGTTTCAGAATGGATTTGGGTTTGTGTGGCTAATTCAATGTGTAGAAAATGTCAAATCGTTATTAGCTGAATTCCGTCAAAGACTTATTATTTATAGATGGCAACAGTGAGCTGAGCACATCCAAGCACGTGACCGATCTTTTTAAATTACGCTCAAACCCAAGTTTGTTTCCTATGACGTTACTGATGACAACTGAAAGAAACCCATGCGGAGGAATCTGAACATTAATTGTACTTGTACAAAGCCTTGAAGCGGCGGGATAGCTTTCTTAGTTGAGAAATGTGGGAGTACCAAGTGTTGCTCATTCAACAGACCATTGCTTGATGTCACTTACATGTCTCAGTATATTGTTTATCTTACGCAGGGTATGTATATATATAATATATATATATATATATGTGTGTGTGTGTGTGTGTGTGTGTGTGTGTGTGTGTGTGTGTGTGTGTGTGTGTGTGTGTGTGTGTGTGTGTGTGTGTGTGTGTTTAATAGTATTTTATCTATGTAGCCCCTTTCAGGAGGGGCTTAGGCCTAAACTGGATAAACTTCGTTATGTTTCGTTTCTCATCTGTTCTCTTCCTCCTCCTCTCTCTCTCTCTCTCTGTCTCTCTCTCTCTCTCGCTGTCTCTCTCTCTCTCTCCCTCCCTCTCTGTCTGTCTGTCTCTCTCTCCGTCTCTGTCTGTCTCTGTCTGTCTGTCTCTGTCTCTCTCTTTCTCTCGCTGTCTCTCTCCCTCCCTCTCTGTCTGTCTCTGTCTGTCTGTCTCTGTCTCTCTCTTTCTCTCGCTGTCTCTCTCTCTCTCCCTCCCTCTCTGTCTGTCTGTCTCTCTCTCTCTCTCCGTCTCTGTCTGTCTGTCTGTCTGTCTGTCTGTCTGTCTGTCTCTCTCTCTCTCTCTCTCTCTATATATATATATATATATATATCTTTCTCTCTCCCTCTAATTACGCGAGAGACAGTGATCATTAGAAGGGAAGAAGAAAGTAACACTACAAGGGAAAAAAAGAAAAGGAAGGAATAATAATAATTTTAAAAAAAAAGAAACACCGCAAAATAAAAAAAATTAAATCAAATTAAAAAAAAAAAAAGCAGACCCGGAGTATCGGAAAGGAATGGGAGCCACAGTGAAATGAAGGCTTTTAGGGAGTGGAATTTTCAAGGAACGAAAACAGGATGCCGTAATAGAAATGACTTGGTAAACACGCGAAACTATCGTTATCATTGCAAGGGAGGAGAGTGAAGATGAGGAAGGAGGTGGGAGGGTGGGGGGTGGGGGAGAGGAGGAGAGAGAGAGGGAAGAGGGATGCTGGTGGGGAGGGAAGGTAGGGGGCTGGGAGGGGGGGTGGGGAGTGGCTATAAAGACAGGGTTTATGGTGGAGAAAACGCCACACAGACAGACAGACGTTTGAGAGATAGTGGTAGGGATAACGATTTTTCGGTTAGCGAACCCACAAGGTAATGTTTTGTTGTCGGTTTTGGTTGTTGTTTTTTGTGTGTGTGGTTTTTCGCTTCCTCGAAACTTGCGTTCACTGCACACACACACACACACACACACACACACACACACACACACACACACACACACACACACACACACACACACACACACACACACCACAGAGAGAGAGAGAGAACGCCTGCTCTCAACCGCGATAAAAAAAATAATTAAAAAAAAAAAGTGGAGAATTGCAAATGGAGGTTTTCGTGGATGACAGCCGGTTTTGCATAATGATTTCTTTTCAGCTGACCTCTGTGTTCCTCCTTGTATCACGAAATACTCTCTGTTCTTCTGTCTGTATGTTTGTCTGTGTCCCCTTCCCCCCCACCCACCCCCCTCACCCCCTCTCTCTCTCTCTCTCTCTCTTCTGTTCGGTATTTTTTCGTGTTTTTTTTGTTGTTGTTGTTGTTGTTTTTTGTTTTTTTGTTTTTTTTACATTCAGTGCTGCTGACCAAAGTATTGATTTTGTCGTCTTTGTTTTTTTGTTTTTTTTTAATCTCTCTAAAAAAAAGGGTTGGGTTGGTGGGAAGAACTGGAGAGAGGATAAAGAAGAAAAGAAAAGAAAGGAAGGTTGCAAGAAAAGACAGGGAAATAAGTAGAGAGAAAAGAAAAAGTGATAAACAGCAGCACTGGAAATAGTAATGGTAGTTGTCGTCGTCGTCTTAGTAGTAGTAGTAGTAGGAGAAGGAGGAGGAGGAATAGTAGTAGTAGTAGCAATGGTAGTAGTGGTGGCGGTGGTAGTGAGAAAATGAACCGGTTCAGGGTACGCTAAAGCATCACTAAACTGGTTCATGCCTGCGTTCAGAGAACCACGCGAATCCACTGCATAGTCCATTATCTGTAACTGGAAGAGCGTTCTATTTCATGACAGCTTCAGTTGGAAAGGTTATGTTCTTTATGTTGCATGTTTGTGTCCTGTTCGTGAAAATGAATAGATAAATAAATAAATAATAAATGAATAAAAGACAAGTGCAAAATATGTTTGTGTTTATCTATTTATTTATTCATCCATTCATTTATCAACAGATTTATCTATTCATGACTTAAAGTACTCTCAGATCCTCTTGGTAATCCTGCCTAAAAGATCGTATCACTTGATGTGATTAAAATGACAGGGTGCGAGCAACAGAACTCGCCTGGTAGTCAGGGGTATGTTTGCTGTTGTTGTTTTGTGTGGGTTTTTTTGTTGTTGTTTTGTTGTTTTGGTGTGTTTTTTTTGTGTGTGTTTTGTTTGTTTGTTTTTGTTTTTTGGGTTGTTGTTGTTGTTGTTGTTGTTTTTGGGGGGGGTTGGTGTTTTTTTTAATCAACATTTCGTGAAGTTATGCAGTGACCCATTTCAGACTTCCGTCTATCTGCCCCTTTATTTCAGCCTTCACGTTTTCTGTTTCTTTGTTGATTTACATTCTCTTGCCAATCGCCTTTTTTTCCCAAACCTTTTTCTTTTCTTTTCCTGGTGTTAAAATCCTGTCAATACGAAGCTGACGAAACCAACAGAAGAAAAAAAAAAGAAAAGAAAAAGATGGCCCCGGAAGAGAAAAGATGGAACGGAACAGTGGATTTGGCTGCAATAATTATCAATCCGAGATTTGATTTTTTTTTTAACCGGCTGGGGCTGGGAGTGGAAGGGGGTGGAGGGGACTGCAGGGGCTGAGTGTGGTGGGGTGTGGGTGTGGTGGAGGGCCTATTCAAGGTTGTCAGAGTGCAGTCGCCTCGTTCTGCGATGATAGATTCCTCAAATTATGTTTGAACAATCAGATTCGGGACATTTTATGGATCACACAGGGGTCAAATAATGTAAATTTATGCCATGGGGAACGTTGTTTTTTTCTCAGTGATGGGATTCCAGGGTAAAATGAGTGCTGGGAACTGCGGTTTGAATAATCATGCCTCAAGCACAATGTTCATTTTATATATATTTTTTTGTTTTCATTATGCTTCATTGTAATAGAGATAGAACAAAATATGCACTGGGACATTAATTGCGACGTCCACACACACGCGCGCGCGCACGCACACACGCACGCACGCACATGCACAAAAACATATGCACAAACTCTCTCTCCCGCTCTTTCTCTCCCTCCCTCCCTCCCCACCCTCTCTCTCTGTCTCTCTCTCTGTTTCTCTCTCCGTAGCATTTCTGATATCAACAGGTACCGCCATCAAAAATAGACATAATTCAGTGGAGTTGTGCCATTTGCGTAAAGAGTCAAACGAGGAGGAAGTGAATTTTGCTTTGAAGTGTCCTGTATTAAATGTCCCTGTCTCTCTCACTCTATGTTTCCCCTTCGAGGGCTGGATGAATATAAAAGCATTGTTTTTTCCTTATTACCCTCAGAAAATAGATTTGTTCAGTTCTCTCTCTCTCTCTCTCTCCTCTCTCTCTCTCTCTCTCTCTCTCTCTCTCTCTCTCTCTCCTATGATTATCTAATGCATGTGAATATAAAGATAAAAATGGAAAATTGTGTTCGACATGGAAAGCTCACAGGTATACTCCAGAAATGTCGTTTTAGCTTTGTTTGGTTGAACAAGGAAGTTGGAAATGAACGATCTTTCCTTCATTGTTAAAAGAATTACGATCCGTTAAATTGATTGACGACAGGAACTGCATTTAATTAAGAAAAGTGAGATACTTTTTTTGTATCTAACTTTCAAGTCAATTTTCTTTCCTCAGCCATACATAGATGATAATAGGGTAACACATTTTAGAGATATAAGAAAACTGAAAATGGGTGTTCTTCCTCTCAACGATTCGCTTTGACAACACCTCAGAGATTCTGGCAGTTCTTGCAGCAAAGTTCAAACAGAATATGAAATACGTTTCATTTGTTTTTGCCTCTGTAACAAAGAACTACAGTTTGAATCTCTTGGATGAAACACAGTTTATGATGAAATGTTCGTAATTCAGTGCAATATATTTACGTAATACCAATACAGAATCTGGCCAGTTCTACCCAGTTCGTATTTTACGTTGATAAAAAGGGTGATATATTGATTAAGCTGATCAGCTGATTTGCTGGAAACTTCCCATCTCTTTTTGTCCATCCAAAAGTGCAAATGTGGGCCGCAGGCCACAAGTCAATTCCAGTGAATAATTCCTTATGCGTGCGCTTGTGAATATGTGTGTGTGCGCGCGCGCGCATGTGTGTGTGTGTTGTTGAAGCCACATATGTGTGTGCGCACACGGCACTAGAAATTAAATTCTAAATAAAACGAAAACCGCTGTGTTATTCAGATTTGAAGAAAAATTGTAGCACCTGAACAATATCTGTTACCGATGAAAATGCTGGGCGTCTTGTGACTTATTAAACAATCTGGAATCTTGAGTCTGGACTGAGAGTCTTTCTGTCACACACACATATACACAGAGAGTGAAGGGGCGGGCACACAGACAGACAGACAGACACAGACAGCGAGAGAGAGAAAGAGTTTCAGTTTCGGTTACTCAAGGAGGCGTCATTTCGTTCGGGCAAATCCATATACGCTACACCACAACATAACCCAACGCGTTTAGTCAGGCCTTGAGTGCGTGTTTATATATTTGTGTACCTATCAGGGTGGATTTCTTTTTCTACAGAGATATTGCCAGAGGACAGCACTCTCGTTATCATGGGTTCTGTTTCAGTGCGCCAAGTGACCAGACGCTCAGTTTGGTTTTCAAGTCAAACTTGGGAGAAAGGGAGAGAGCGTCATTCGAACCCACACCCTCACAGACTCTCTGTATTGGCAGCTGAGCGTCGTAACCATTCTGCCACCTTCCTCCGTAAGAGAAAGTGCAGGAGGCAATGACACAGAGAGAGGGTAGTTGAAATAGAGAGAGAGGGGGGAACACAGACACACAGACACAGCCACACACAGACACACAGACACAGACACACACACACACACACACACACACACACACACACACACACACACACACACACACACACACACACACAGAGGGGGGGGGGGGGTGGACACGTGAAGATTTGCAGGTCGTGCTCGAACTCCATTTTGGATCCAAAGACGCGGGGTTTCATCAGCACCATTACCCGTGTCTCCAGTCCTCTGTGTCTCTCCCTTCTCGTCTTCTCACTGCCCGCATCCTCTCGGAGGCGCCAGGGCAGACCCCGTCAGGCGTTGGTCTTCTGAGCAGGGTTCGGGACCCGTCTCGGCATGGTGTTGCTTCCTTGGGAATGACACTTTACTCCGATTTTCCTTACTCCACAAACGTGCGGTTGGGGAAGGTTGAAATGGCTGAAGGAGAGTACTGGGCCCTGTATTTCTCATCCCGAAAAAGACGACAACTATGGGACCTTTGACATCGTATCCTCATGTCCTTGATCGTGCACACTCAATGCTCAGGTTCCTTCAGTGACCGCCCCTGCGCCGGCTGTCCTTTTAGGGAACCCATTGATTTCGGGTCGTCACGAGGCCAGATACCAGAGGTGGCCCCGCGCTGTTTGTGAGTCACTTGGGGGCTGTTCGTTGGAGTCTGTTCTGATTCAGTATTCGTTGGACACTTCCTACACAGCCACTCTCCTTTCGATGACAGTCCCCGTGAATCTACACTTGTAACCTTTTTTTTTTTATAGTCGTTTGATATGAAAACATCTGCTCTGTTCATGTTATGAAATACAAAGACATCTGTTAATTCTGCTGTTTCCCGCTGTTCTTATGGGGCTATCGAATCAATCGTGTGAGTCTAAATCATCAGGAATCTGTCCACACTGAAGTCTTCTACTTGGACATCTAACACAGTTTCGGAAACTGATATAAAGCAGAGATGACCGGGGCATTACAAAACCACTGCACCGGTTGCTGATAGCGATTTTTGCCTAAATGTAAGCATCTGGAGCCAGTTGCATTGCTTGGTTTTAAGTTTTTTGACAGTTACACGTGACTAAATGCCTACGTTGACCGAACTACGCCGTTGGTCAGTTCCATACTACACACAGTTAGTAGCGGGTTACGACCATACTAGGCTCTTCCGTCCGAGCAATGCAACTGGCTCCTGGTGTCCAGTACCGTGTCTACAGTTGAGTTCATGGTACATGTTACCCCCGTGATGAATGGGACATCTACAGTAGAATCCTTCGATATTTTGCCTTCTGTCGGTTGTCATTGTTATTTTTCTTTCACAGCAGATGTACTTTAGTTATGGGTAAGTCCTCACACTTTGACACTTCCTTGAAACCGATATTTATACTGAAAGCATATTGTTTCAAACCAGCATGATTTTAACTCTCTCTTTTTTTCATTGTTTATTCACCTTTTTCTTCTTCTTCTTCTTCTGCGTTCGTGGGCTGCAACTCCCACTTTCACTCGTATGCACAAGAGTGGGTTTTACGTGTATGACCGTTTTTTTAAAAACCCGCCATGTTGGCAGCCATACTCCGTTTTCGGGGGTGTGCATGTTGGGTATGTTCTTGTTTCCATAACCCACCGAACGCTGACATGGATTACAGGATCTTTAACGTGCGTATTTGATCTTCTGCTTGCCGTAT
>NC_134887.1:26342791-26347791 GCF_041734735.1 Babylonia areolata
AAAGCTAAATTGACATAAATCTCACATACAGAAATCGCAGTCACACGCATGCAACAATCACAGTAAGAGAACAGGCATCCCCCCAAAAAAATTCCACAGCCTCCTCTTATTCTGATTTGTATTTCTTTTTATCACAACAGATTTCTCTGCGTGAAATTCGGGTTGCTCTCGCTTACACTACAGCGCCACCCCCCCCACCCACCCCCCCACCCCCTTTCTTTTTTCCTGCGTGCAGTTTTATTTGTTTTTCGTATCGAAGTTGATTTTTCTACATAATTTTGCCAGGAACAACCCTGTTGTTGCCGTGGGTTCTTTTACGTGCGCTAAGTGCATGCTGCACACGTGATCTCGGTTTATCGTCTCATCCGAATGACTTCTCCTCGCAATCCATGAAGACAGGAGCCACTTGGAAAGAGCCGTGAGGAGTTAAGGGTTTTATTGTATTGTATTGTATTGTATTGTATCATTCTGTTGTTTGGTTGTTGTTGTTTTTGTCTCAACAGATTTCTCTGTGTGAAATTCGGGCTGCTGTCTGCAGTGAGAGCGTGTCGCCACACTGAGAGTGCCACCCTTATTTGTATTTTTTCCGCCCGCAATTCTGTTTGTTTTCCTATTGAAGTGGATTTTTTCAGCGACAACCCTTTTGTTGCCGTGGGTTCTTTAACGTGCGCTGAGTGCATGCTGCACACGGGACCTCGGTTTATCGTCTCATCCGAATGACCAGCATCCAGACCACCACTCAAGGTCAAGTGGAGGAAGAGAAAATACTGGCGAATATTATGGGATTCGAACCAGTGCGCTCAGATTCTCTCGCTTCCTAGGCGGACGCGTTACCTTCCAAGCCAACGCTCCATCAAGAAAGCTTTCCATTAAACTGCAATGGAGACAAGTGCACAGACAACCTGCATCCTCACACAGGGGGACGATGGGTAAACCAGGGCACTGAGACGTGGATTCCACTCGTTATATCTCCGGATTGGTAGTGTCGTTGGTGTAATGGTAGTCGTGTCCGACTATGACCGTCAGAACAGCAGATGAAGCAACTGCTGCCTCGACTATCTGGGCTAGACTTCCGTTATAGTGGAGACGTTACATCCCCACTCTCTCGGCCAAGAGGGTTTTAGGACAGTCGGCGTTGGGATGGAAAGCCAGCTAGCTCCCCCAAGGCTGCAGCACTAAGAGCCAGTGCAATTTTGCCTCTTAGTTTGAGAGTCATTGTCCTTCACAAAAGGCTAAACGACAGAACAGCCTGCTGGCCTCTCATCTGGCGACTGGGGTGGTTGTGCAATGCTGTCCGTTTTCGTGTTTTTAAAAAAAAATATTGTTTCAATTATTTAATATAAAATACCTTGTGGTTTCTACTTCTGTCGTGTGTGTGTGTGTGTGTGTGTGTGTGTGTGTGTGTGTGTGTGTGTGTGTCTGTCTGTCTGTCTGTCTGTCTGTCTGTCTCTGTCTGCATGTGTGCGTATCTTTGTGTGTGTGTGTGTGTGTGTGTGTGTGTCTGTCTGTCTGTCTGTGCCTCTGTATGTATGTGTGCGTATCTGTGTGTCTGTGTGTGTCTGTGTCTGTCTGCCCGTGTGTGTGTGTGTGTGTGTGTGTGTGTGTGTGTGTGTGTGTGTGTGTGTGTGTGTCTGTCTGTCTCTCTGCCTCTGTGTGTGTGTGTGTGTGTGTGTCTGTGTCTGTGTCTGTGTGTCTGTCTGCCTGTGTTACTCTCCGAGTCCATGGAAAGCAACATCTCCATCGCTCAGCCGTGTGTAGCTGGAACCTACAGACACATAATCTGAATATTTACTGACTGCCATCAATCATAGCCCCGCTGACGGTACTGAGATCACAAGATCACAACAGTCAAGAAAACGGTTTTTTCTGCTTTCCTGTTCAACACCCCTCCCCCAGCCCCCCCCCCCCCCCCCCCCCCCCCCCCCAACCCCTTGATTTTTCTTCCTCAACGAATTAGGTGAAGCTTCAAATACAATAACGTGTGTGTGTGTGTGTGTGTGTGTGTGTGTGTGTGTGTGTGTGTGTGTGTGTGTGTGTGTGTGTGTGTGTGTGTGTGTGTTCGTGTTCGTGTGTGTGCGTGTGCGTGTGTGTGTGTGTGTGTTTGTATGTCTGTGTGTACAAGTGTGTGTGTATGTGTGCGTGTGTGTGTGTGTGTGTGTGTGTGTGTGTGTCTGTGTGTCTGTGTGTGTCTGTCTGTGTCTATGTGTGTCTTTCGATGTATGTGTGTTCGTGTGTGTGTGTTTAAAAAAATAACAACAGGTTCATTGACCGTCAGAAAACGTCACATACAAATCCATCACAAGAAAACCTCACGAAGGGAGGCTACTAGGTACAGAGAAAAGAAGGAAGAGACAGACAGAAAGAACAGAGAAACGAAAGAAATGAAATTTTAAAAAAAAGAATAAAGTAAGGAAAACACGAAAGAAACAAAGAGATGAAAAGTAAAGGGGAGAAAGAAAAAAGAAAATAGGGAAAGCAATCAAAGGAAAGAACAGAACAGAAAAAAAAACGAAAACAAAAACAACAGTATAACAAACCTACACACAGAAAGAAAGCCTTGAGTGAGAAAGATAAAAAAAAAATAAAAAAGTCCCTTCCTGTCAAGAACTTCGAAGGTTTTTTTCACAACACAGCCGGACGTGGTTGTTTGAATAGTCTTCTCAGCAAAAAGTTGTACTTATCGTCGAAAAATGTCTACTGATTGCACAGACTAAAGAACTTTCTTATAACGCTAAGCAAACTTTGCGCCGCAAAGATTTCACACGCAACCTGACCTCGAAGTTTAATGTCCGGGGTAGAGAATATAAAATCACAAAATGGGAGGCACTTTCAGTACCGAACACCGCCTCTGAGCGGTACCACAGACAGCCCTATATTTAGACCCGCAGTGTGAAGGGAGTTAAAGTCGTCTGGAAGTGAAATTAAGTCACGCACTACGCTCACAACCAATCGTGATCTATGGCCACTATATCATACACTTGAGAGTTATCTCTGGCGACCACACGCACTCTCAGGCACACCAACACGCACACACGCACTCTCAGGCACACCAACACGCACACACGCACTCTCAGGCACACCAACACGCACACACGCACTCTCAGGCACACCAACACGCACACACGCACTCTCAGGCACACCAACACGCACACACGCACTCTCAGGCACACCAACACGCACACACGCACGCTCGCGCATGTGCGTGCAAAATCACATACACACAAAAGTTGGTTTTAAGCTTCATCCAGCGCGATTGTACACATATACATAAACACACGTTCGCGTGCACACACACATACACACACGCATGTATTCCACAGAGAGAGAGAGTGTGTGTGTGTATCAGTATCAGTATCTGTATCAGTACCAGTATCAGTAGCTCAAGGAGGCGTCACTGCGTTCGGTCAAATCCATATACGCTACACCACATCTGCCAAGCAGATGCCTGACCAGAAGCGTAACCCAACGCGTTTAGAGAGAGAAAGAGAGAGAGAGAGAGAGAGGGAGAGGGAGAGAGAGAGAGAGGGAGAGAGAGAGAGAGAGAGAGAGAGAGGGAGGGAGAGCACGCACACTCACACACATTGATCATGTTTTTGTTATCATTAGCATGCTATTTTTTACTGTTATGTAGATGTTTCACTCACTGTCGTAATTCCTGTTATAATTCACTGTTAGTCACTACAGTTCTTCGTAGCTCTTCGTTTTCCACTGCTCTCTAGATTCATCCCACCACCTCTTCTCACCTCATCTCATATGGGCACAGACTTTTTTTCTTTTTTCTGTTCCCCACCCCCTTTTTTGTGTTTCTTTTTTTGCACCTGTCTAATATCACTAAAAAGTGAAAAGATGTTGAACTAAACTAAACTAAACTAAATTAAACACACACACACACACACACACACAGATACAGACACAGACACAGACACACACACACACACACACATATATATATATATATATATATATATATATATAATGAAGCGGTGGCCCAGCGGTAGCGATTCCAGGAAAGCAGGCGTCACAGGTTCGATTCCCGCACGGCCCCTGCACAGGCCGGACGCCGAGTGATTCTCCTCAAGGCCTGACTAAGCTCGTTGGGTTACACCGCTGGTCAGGCATCTGCTTGGCAGATGTGGTGCAGCGTATATGGATTTGTCCGAACGCAGTGACGCCTCCTTGAGCTACTGAAACTGAAACTGAAACTGAGTGATGGTGGTCTGCTGGGCCCACTCTGACAACAGATTCAGGGACGGGATGCATGAGGCGATCCTTGCTGGTCTGCTGGGCCCACCCTGACAACAGATTCAGGGACGGGATGCATGAGGCGATCCTTGCAGTCCTTCCAAGTTTGCTCGGTGTCAAGATTCTTCGTTAAGTATATGGAAAATGACCGTGGGGTTAGGAATATTCTTCAAGATCTGACAAACTGAACGCTGCGGAGTTCCCTCGTGCACCCCAGTCCAGGTTTTGTCGTCTGGAAAGACGCAATGTTTGGAGCGGCAGTGTGCGTGTGGCGTCATCAGGGCTTCTATTTGTGTTGTGTGCACTTCTATTTGTGTTGTGTGCACTTCTGTTTGTGTTGTGTGCTGTGTGTACTTCTGTTTGTGCTGTGTGCACTTCTGTTTGTGCTGTGTGCACTTCTGTTTGTGTCGTATGCTGTGTGCACTTCTGTTTGTGTTGTGTGCTGTGTGCACTTCTGTTTGTGTTGTGTGCATACTGGAAGGGGGTGTGATGTGTGGGGGAGGGTGTTAGTGGGGTTTGAGGAGTGGGGGGGGGGGGAGAATAGAATAGAATAGAATACGTCTTTATTACCAAATGTACCGGGGTCACAAGGAATAGGGGAGTAGCCCCAATAACTATGTACGATATTATAGATACAACACCACACGAAACGTTCCGATATGATATAAATGATGATTTCTTTCTTCCTTTTTTTTCTTCCTGTTTTGTACAGTTCTTCACTTTCATTCTTTTTCCTTCTTGCATCTTTCCATGTGAAG
>NC_134887.1:26352791-26357791 GCF_041734735.1 Babylonia areolata
TTGAAGTTGAACTCTCTCTCTCTCTCTCTCTCTCTCTCTCTCTCTCTCTCTCTCTCTCTCTCTCATTGTATCATTGTTCCTCTTTTTAAGAAGGGTAATATGAATGATCCAAACAATTATAGAGGAATATCGTTGTGTGATATTAGCAGTAAACTTTATAGTTTTGTTATAAACAATAGATTACAAGAATGGGTTGATCAGAACAATAGTACAGGGGAATACCAAGCGGGTTTTAAGAGAGATTACTCTACTATTGATCACATGTTTACATTATTAGCACTTATTCAAAAACAATTCTGTTCAAACAGAAAATTATACGTAGCTTTTATAGATTTTGAGAAGGCATTTGATTCAGTTTCGAGAAAATTACTATGGCCAATTCTTCTGAAAAAATGGTATAAATGGGAAGTTATATAAATGCTTAAGAAGCATGTATGATACTGTTAAAGCTAGAGTAAGGTGTGGTGATAAACTTACAGAATATATCAATTGTACAAGTGGTGTAAAACAGGGTGATGTTTGTAGTCCTGTGTTATTTTCATTATTTGTTAACGAATTGGCTCTTGAAATAATTCAAAGTGGTCGGCATGGTGCTAAACTGGATAACAGTCTTGTAGAGCTCTTCATACTTTTGTTTGCTGATGATATTTTGTTATTATCCGAAACAGTTATTGGCCTCCAGTCTCAAACAGTTTAGCCAGAGGGACTTCAAATTTGAACCTTAAAGTGAATTTGAGTAAAAGTAACATTGTGGTCTTTAGAAAAGGTGGTTTTTTGGCTGCTTGTGAGAAATGGTATTATAATGGCACTGAGATGGAAGTTGTGAATTCATATAAATACCTTGGTATATATTTTTCAACGAAACTCAGTTTTAAGTTTGCTTGTGAAGATCTGGCATGCAGAGCTAAAAGATGTCTTCTGTCTATATTAAGTAAGTTGTATAAACTTAATAATACTTCTCTGAACTTATATATAAAATCTTTGACTCATACAACCAATGCTCCTCTCATCGACTAACTCATCGGTCTTAACTAATCATCATGTGAACACAAAATCACTATCTGCATTCACAAAACTACTCATTGCTAGCAACAAAAACTCCCAAACACAGTATGGAGAACTTGAATCCTCCTATTCTTAACAATGCGATCACACAAAAACATCACTCACATAACAAATATGAAAACCAGATACCTCAAAAACCTTACACAACACGATTGTTGTTACTAACAAAAAGGCACAAAACCCATCACTTGGGTATCATCTGAACACGAACTATGACAAGAAAGGGTACTTGACATTTCTGGGAATATCGGGGTAGAGGAATTGCATGCAACTATAAACAATCCCTAGGCAAAGGAACATCACTTGAGGGTTGTTGGAAAACCCAGAGCGTAATGAACCTTGAATTCAAGTGTTAGTTTCAGCTTATATGGCCACATTTAGACAGTCCCCACCGTGTACGTCCTTATCCTCTGTCAATCGTTATGAATTCGTATGTTGAGTGTATCGTTGACAAAATTTTCGTTGGGGATTTTCGGTTGCCTGTCCAAGTTCCGATACAGTCGAGAAAGAGTAATATCCTCATGTGTAAGGAACGAATGAAGGTGTAATCCTCCTGTCAATTTACCTGCCACAGTGCTTTCACGTTTAAATGACACAAAAGGTCCCATTTTATCACGATGCACACCGTTTTCGATATGCAAGTCTTTCATCCGATATGCACAGATACTTATTTACATCCTTATGTTACCAAAGGGCCTTTGATGACAGATCTTTGTCCGTGGCCACAAAATCGTTTGATGTCAGAGAGTAATGCAAAGACGATTGCTTTTTGTTGCTTGTTCGTTTTGTTGTTGTTTTTCTCTTGGAATCTGAGTATTTACTTGTTCACGCAATACTTTTGTGTCCGTATGTTATTTGCATGTTAACAATATTCATAACATTATATAAGGTAGAAAATCTTCTTTACTTTTGTTTAACCCTTCAAATGGGGCAATGGCCTTATATTGAATAAATCGTTCGTTCGTTCGTTCTCTCTCTCTCTCTCTCTCTCTCTCTCTCTCTCTTCTGTCACACACCAACACACACACCCATCATACACTTATAGTGGACAGACGTCAAATCGAAGACTACCACTACAACTACTACAACTACACACATAGACGCGCGCGCGCGCACTCACACACACACACACACACACGTGCGCGCGTTATACATGTGTGAGACACTACAGTACAGCACCGCCCTACATCATCTGCCTGTAAGGGCATTTACTTGTTTACCTATCAAAGTGGGTTTTTCTCCAGATTTATGCCAAGGACAATCATTTCATTGCCGTGGTTTCTTTAACGTGCGCTAATTGCATGCCACACACACACGTGACCTCAGTATTTTCGTCTCATCCGAATGACTAGCGTCAAGACCACCGCTCAAGATCTATTTGGGGATGCGAGGGGGGTGGGGTGGGGGGGGCGGGGAGGGGAGTATATTATGAGTGTAGGATTCGAACCCGCGCGCTCAGACTGCCACGCTTCCCATGGCGGACTGTTAACCACCAGGCCACCACCACTCCGGATAACATCTGTCTATGTATCCGTCAGTCCGTCTGTCTATATATCTGACCATGATACTGAAGTTTGAACTTGAATGGCACCACTGAAGCAGAGTTTGAAGAACTGGGCGGCACTGGAGTGACAGGGTGTCTTGTGGTTCTGCCAGACGCTGTGAGCAGAACGGCCGGGAGTGGGGAGACCACTGAGATAACGGCAGTGCAAAATGGTTTGTGTTCATCGTTTCATTTCCAAAACACACAGGCACACCATCTTCTGACAACACACAGACACACACAGACACAGACACAGACACAGACACACATACACGGCAATAAAATGGCTGTCTTTGGCATAAATCTGCGGAAAAATCCACTTTGATAGGAAAACAAGTAAATGCCCTTGAATGCTGACAAACAAAAAGTGACGCTGTACTGTAACGACGCGCTCTACCTGTGGACCAAATTCCGCGCGTGGAAATACGTTGTCACAAAAAAAGTACTACGAGCGTACAACACAAATGATACACCACCACCACCACCACCATCACCACCACTACTGCTATTACTACTACAAGTGAAGCACGAAGCGCATTCGCACCAACTGTAAGGTAACGCGTCCGCCTAGGAAGCGAGAGAATCTGAGCGCGCTGGTTCGAATCACGGCTCAGCCGCCGATATTTTCTCACCCTCCACTAGACCTTGAGTGGTGGTCTGGACGCTAGTCATTCGGATGAGACGATAAACCAAGGTCCCGTGTGCAGCATGCACTTAGCGCACGTAAAAGAACCCACGGCAACAAAAGGGTTGTTCCTGGCAAAATTCTGTAGAAAAATCCACTTCGACAGGAAAAACAAATAAAACTGCACGCAGGAAAAAATACAGAAAAATGGATGGCTCTGCAGTGTAGCGACGCGCTCTCCCCGGGGAGAGCAGCCCGATTTTCACACAGAGAAATCTGTTGTGATAAAAAGAAATACAAATACACACACAAAGCCGCATCAAATAAAAGGTAAGCCATCATTTAGACGCAAAGGAAACGTGTGTGTAAGGGAGTGGGAGCAGGGGGTGGAGGGTATGAGGGAAGGGGGGACAGGCTGAGGATGTTGAGTTGTTTGTTGTTGTGCTTGTGTTTATTTTGAAGAGAAGGTAGTGAAGGGTGGTGAAGGGGGTGTGGGGGGGTGAGGGGTGTTGAGGGATGGTGAAGGGTGGTGGGAAGGGTGGTGAAGGGTGGTGGTGAAGGGTGGTGGGATGGGTGGTGAAGGGTGGTGGTGAAGGGTGGTGGTGAAGGGTGGTGGGAAGGGTGGTGAAGGGTGGTGAAGGGTGGTGGTGAAGGGTGGTGGGAAGGGTGGTGAAGGGTGGTGGTGAAGGGTGGTGAAGGGTGGTGGTGAAGGGTGGTGGTGAAGGGTGGTGGTGAAGGGTGGTGAAGGGTGGTGGTGAAGGGTGGTGAAGGGAGGTGGAGGGTGGTGAGGGTGGTGGTGAAGGGTGGTGAGAGGGGTGGTGAAGGGTGGGGTGGTGGGGGTGGTGAGGGGTTGTTTGGGTGGTGAGAGGTGGTGGGGGGGTGAAAGGTGGTGAGGGGTGGTGGGGGGTGGTGAATTGTGATGAGGGGTGTAGGGTGGTGAGGGGTGGTGGAAGGGTGGTGGAAGGGTGGTGAGGGGTGGTGAAGGGTGGTGGAAGGGTGGTGGTGAAGGGTGGTGAGGGGTGGTGAAGGGTGGTGAGGGGTGGTGGTGAAGGGTGGTGAGGGGTGGTGAAGGGTGGTGAGGGGTGGTGGTGAAGGGTGGTGAGGGGTGGTGAAGGGTGGTGGTGAAGGGTGGTGAGGGGTAGTGAAGGGTGGTGAGGGGTGGTGAAGGTTGGTGAGGGGTGGTGGGAGGGGTGGTGAGGGGTAGTGAAGGGTGGTGAGGGGTGGTGAGGGGTGGTGGGATGGGTGGTGAGGGGTAGTGAAGGGTGGTGAAGGGTGGTGAGGGGTGGTGAGGGGTAGTGAAGGGTGGTGAAGGGTGGTGAGGGGTGGTGAGGGGTAGTGAAGGGTGGTGAAGGGTGGTGAGGGGTGGTGAGGGGTGGTGAGGGGTGGTGAGGGGTGGTGGGATGGGTGGTGAGGGGTAGTGAAGGGTGGTGAGGGGTGGTGAAGGGTGGTGAGGGGTGGTGAGGGGTAGTGAAGGGTGGTGAGGGGTAGTGAAGGGTGGTGAAGGGTGGTGAGGGGTGGTGAAGGGTAGTGAAGGGTGGTGGTGAAGGGTGGTGAAGGGTGGTGAGGGATGTTGGGGGTGGTGAGGGGTGGTGGTGAAGGGTGGTGACGGGTGATGAAGGGTGGTGAGGGGTGGTGGTGAAGGGTGGTGAGGGGTAGTGAAGGGTGGTGAGGGGTGGTGAAGGGTGGTGGGGGTGTTGAGGGGTGGTGGGAGGGGTGGTGAAGTGTGGTGAGGGGTGGTGAAGGGTGGTGAGGGGTGTTGAGGGGTGG
>NC_134887.1:26360291-26370291 GCF_041734735.1 Babylonia areolata
TACCCCCCCCCCCCCCCCTCTCTCTCTCCCTCTCTTCCTCCCTCCCTCATATCTCCCTCTCTTTCTATCTCCCTCCCTCCTCTCTCCCTCTCTTTCTCTCTCTCTCCATCCCTCCTGTCTCCTTCCTCTCTCCCTCCCTCCTCTCTCCTTCTCTTTCTCTCTCACTCCTTTCTCCCTCTCTCCCTCCTGTCTCCTTCTCTCTCTCCCTCCTCTCTCCTTCTCTTTCTCTCTCTCCCTCCTGTCTCCTTCTCTCTCTCCCTCCCTCCTCTCTCCTTCTCTTTCTCTCTCTCCCTCCTGTCTCCCTCTCTCTCTCCCTCCTGTTTCCTTCTCTTTCTCTCTCTCCCTCCTGTCTCCTTGCCTTTCTCCCTCCTGTTTCCTTCTCTTTCTCTCTCTCCCTCCTGTCTCCTTTTCTTTCTCTCTCTCCGTCATTCCTCTCTCTCTGTCACTCCTCTCTCCCTGCTCTCTCCATCTCTTTCTCTCTCTCACCCCCTCCCTCTTCTCTTCCTATCCCCCTCTTCCTCCCTCTCTCTTCTCTCCCCTCTCTGTTTTATCACCTGAAGCACTGAGTATAAAAGACATTTGTGTCTACACTGCTTTCCACCAACCCTTTCTCTCTGCCTGTTTGTCTGTCTGTCTGTCAGTCTCTGTGTGTGTCTTTTTCAGTCTCTCTCTCACTCTTCCTCTCTCTCTCTCTCTCTTCTTCCTCTCTCTCTCTCTCTCTCTCTCTCCTGTATTCAAGCATAGTGTATCTGACAGCAACATGTTTGAGGCGTTGTTTACCAGCAGCAAGCTTTGCTAATCAACGGGTTGTGGGGATAAAACGTCTTAAAATCGGGCAGTTGCATACAGGCAATAAATCTACAAGCGACAGTGACTGGAAATAATAAAACCACCACCAGCAACAAAACATTAAGAGAAGAGGACATAGGAGCAGAATAGAACGGAATAAAGTAGAATGGAATGGAATTCTTCGTCACCCCCGAAAACGGAGTATGATTGCCTACATGGCGGGGTAAAAACGGCCATACACGTAAAAGCCCACTTGTGTAGCCTACACACGAGTGAACGTGGGAGTTGCAGCCCACGAACGAAGAAGAAGATGATGATGAAGAAGAAGAATTATTCATTGTCACTTAACCTGTGGGATTATACGGCCATCAAGGTGTGGTATTCTTGGACGTTATGCGTCTTTCGAAAACACAAAAAAAAAAATCCGATGCAGAAGATGTGGTAACAAGAGAAGGTAAGACAATAGGTGGGCAGTTAACTTCAAACCAAATGTTGCATGTCGAAGTTTTGAAACCCAGAAACATCTGCACAGTGTCAGATCTGAACTTCTCTAATCACCAGATACGACGTAGAGGCTAATGATGAAACCACACACACACACACACACACACACACATATATATATATATATATATATATATATATTCATGAAACACATACAAATGAAAATTATTATTCTTCTACTACTACTGCCACTGCTGCTGCTGCTACTACTACAATTACTATTACCACTAAACACCACGTAAAACCACAGGATTCGTCAATCCCGAACGAAAACTGCAAAATACAGAAATGCAAAATGAAGACTGCGTGACGACACCCCCAAACCAAGGACAACCGTCTGCCGTTGATCAGTCCGTTCAGTTTTCATCGGAGAATGAAAGTGAAATGTGAATAAACAGAAGACAAAATATATATATACAATTAGTATAATCACGCCTGAAGCACACAGTACAATATTTTCAAACGGTGATATGACCAAAGACTGCTAACAGGCAGCTAATATATCCTGGAGCCAGTTGCATTGCTTGGTTCTAACTTTGTGACAGTTACACGTGACTAAATGCCTACGTTGACCGAACTACGCCATTGGTCAGTTCCATACTAAACACAGTTAGTAGCGGGTTACGACCATACTAGGCTCTTCCGTCCGAGCAATGCAACTGGCTCCTGAGCTCTAAGACTGCGTGCAACTGTATTTCACAGAAAAAAGAAAAGGGCTTATCATCAAGTCAAGGAATTTTTCTGGAACACAAAAAGATGAACGGACATGCAGGACTGAAAAAGAGAGAAAGGTGAGACGATAGGGGAAGAAAATGGCAGAAAGAAAAAAAAAACTTGGACAGACCAACCTTTCGTATTCCCACAAGATGGGGGACGCTGTTAACTGGGCTGTTGATATCATAGGTGGAAGACCCTGACACCATGGGAAGAGGAGGGAAGGGGAAATCTTGGTCCAGATCAAGATGGAAACGAAGTTTTATTTATGTGTGGGGGGATGGGAGAATGGGGGGGGGGGGGGGAGAAAACTTAGTTCCTGTTTATTTCTGTTAGTAATACGTGATGTGCCTGCAGAGCTGGTGAACATTGTTACTTTTGGCGCTTCAGCAACATTTGTGACTGTTTTGTGTACCTTTTGTTTACTGGATCTTTTTATTCCTTTATCGAAATGGAAAAAAAATCTAAAAAAAGGAGTTTCCACAGAAACACAACACAATGAGAAACCACCAGTTATGCCACGAGGTAGCGTGTATGAGGAGAATGTTAAGTAAATGTGTGAAACAGGCAGACGACACCCCTCACGTGCAACTCAATCAAATGTGCAAATCAATGGGCAGATGGAGCAAAAGAGTTCAGCTAAAGATTTTTTTTTAAAGAATAGGCCTCACTGAGTGAACACACACACACACACATATATGAGTGCGCGCGCGCGCGACATGGAAATTGACACAGCTGTCTGCGCTCACGGCAAAGAGAACCAAGCGTTCCAAAGCGTGATTCACGAGAATCTCGTGCACCAATCGTCGACAACTAAAGTTTATAGTTCAACAAGCGAATGTTCGATTGGTCTGTTGGGATCAACGTTTTCTTTCACGGAAAGGAGGGAGAGAGAGACTAGGGGATGGGGTCGGGGGACAGGATGGGCAGTGGACTCAAACCTGTGGTTTGTTTTTAACTCACTCAGTACGGCCAGTCCTCTCTTCTCCTCCACACAGACCCCTCGGATATCCAGTGAGTGTCTGAATGACCCAACCTTTAGCTTCCGTCGTCAGAACTGTGGTATTCTTTGTCAACATTCACGTCTTCAGTATAAGAGCCTTCCGCTTGCAATATTTTGATGATGGTAATTGGGGTGAAACGCTGTTAACGTCGTCTCTTTCGCCGTTCGTATGGAGAGAGTTAAAACCTGCAGTTTGCCATGAGTCGTAAAGTCCTATTCTAGCGTCCTTGATTCAGGAACATATTTTACCGGCAATTTTTGTGCATTTATGAAACGATACCATTTGTACGTGTTGTGACCCATTTTCAGTGGATTTCGACTCTTATTTGTACGTTATTTTACTGTTTTGATGCGGATTCAGTCACTAAACTAACGTGCCACCATCTTGCTTTTTTCACGTTTTGTGTCCCGCAAACCATGAAAATGTAACCAATAGGTGCAGTGATTTAGGATGCTAAAACTGGACATTACTCCTCAGGGGTTAGCATGAATTGCTGTTTATATAGCGCGAATTGCTGTTTATATAGCGCTGAATCTTGTGCAAAGACAAATCAAAGCGCTTTCGCACCAGTCATTCACACACATGCATAACTCTAAAACTCAAGTCTAAGAGTAACAAGGAGGAATAAAAAAAAGTTTCAAGGACAGTTGGAAGCAGTCTTCTCGTACACAGAATATTATTAAAACAGAAGACCTGAAGGTATTTGTCAGATTTTTCTGACACTTTCAAAATCAGTGCGCAGATATCAACACCAAAACATGCATGTTCTCCTGTTTCGAGGAAATGTTTCCTGACTGCCAGTGTCAAACACACAGAAATAAATACACCAGCCTCCCGCAGTCTGTTCCAGTAATCCTCACCAGCAATCACCTTCATCTTAGAGCATCCCCCCCTCTCTAATCCAGTAGAAACTGCTCTCCACCCTAACACGACCCAACATCCCGGATGATTGTGGATGTATACAATTGACGGCAGAGTGGAAATAGATCCTCGTGGAATGCTGACTGACACGTTGGGTTTATCGGCAGAGATAAGTGAGAATGTTTGCCGGCGTGTTACATAAATCACACCATCTCAGTTTAAGGTCGGTGCATTTTGCTTATGATTGGCTGCTCTTTGTGGATTGCCAGATTCGCTTTTCATTCGCTTTTCATTTATAACATGATGTTGCTTCGTGTTCTCTACTTTCCCCATGCAAAACATGTCTTCAAGACTAGCCTTGACCAGTATTTCACCAGTATTCGGTAATCTGAATTAAGGGATTCCTTTAACAGCAATGTTCCTGTATTACTGAAATGGTATGACATTGGAGAGATGTGGTTTTCGAGTCCGACTGTATTATTTTGTTCTGTTTTTGATACAGATTCAGTGACAACGCTTACCTGTAGCTTTCTCTCTTGTGACCTTTGCTTATTTCGTCGTCAGTGATGCGTTCATTCAGTATGTTCAAGAGTTTCCCTCTCTCCGTTCATCAACATTAAATTTTCACCAGAGGTCTGTCACTTTCCCATGCCGTTGTCCCACCAAAAAAATGTCCGTGTGATGAACAACCCAAACGGATTTTAAATGAGACAAAGGTATTACATTCGCGTTTTCAAGGAAATGCGCTCGTGTGGAAACAAAAAGTAGGTACTAAAAGCTAACGGTACGAATTGAATATATATATATATATATAGAGAGAGAGAGAGAGAGAGAGAGAGAACGCAGACGGTTTTAAGCGCGTTTCACTCCAGGTACCCACTAAATCCGTGCCCTGTGAGTTTACCAGCTACTGTCGTAACCCAAATGAGTTATTTTTTATGTTTGCAATGTGTCCTTCATAATTATTGCTTTGTTTCCTGTTTGAAAACTGTCCAGCCTGTTAATGTTCATCCCCAATGAAACTCACAGGAACGGTGGCTGTGAGAGGGTGGCGTATGGGTCTGGAAGGTCAAGGTCACAACTGGCAAGAAATTAAAAATTAATAAGTGTTGACACAGTAAGAAATAGTTGGCTGCTGGATCCAGTAAATTAAAAGAAGAAAAAGAAAGAGGTACAAGTACCAACGGGCGATTTCTCCCTTTCTTCAGTCATCAGTTGTGACCCAAAAGCTTGCTTCCCAACTCTCCTCCTGTGGATCCTCCACCACCTTTTGAAAAGGTACCTGTACCTGTCTTTCTGTTTATGTCTTTAAATGCTCGCACTTCTCAGACATCAGCAAATCATTCATAAAATCATTTTATTATAAACGACCCAACACACTAAAATTCAATACACTTAATTCCTTGGAAAAAAAAGTGTTGAATCTGGCAATTTTAGTTCTTAGCCATTTTTTCATGTCATGAAAACATTACTAGACACAACTTGTGATATAATTGCAGGGGAAGGGGGGGGGGGGGTGGTTCTTCGATAGGTGTCAAAATCTGGTGGGACCTTTTGCTGTCACCAGCACTTCTGAAGTAAATGACCAAATTTTGCATCAGTACTTTGTCTTAAAGCAGTGTTTTTTTGGGGGGAGGGCATAAGCAGTACCCCTTTTTTCTTCTACGTCTTTCTGCTTTACACCCCATACCTCTCCCATCATCCACCCCATCCCCACCCACCCACTACCCCCCTCCCTCACATGTCCTGTATCTGTCCACCCTCCTCTTCCTCTCCCACCTCCTCTTCTTTCCCCTCTTGAGCTTGTTCCTGTTTTTAGTTTTCGCCTTCTTCGTTTGTTGCAGGTCCGTGCATCAGTCTTTCTTTCCATTGCTCTTATTCTTCCTTTCTGCTCTTGTCTGATGTTTTGTTTCCTTTTGTCTTTACTCCTCTTTTGTTTAGAATTCTGAATTTTAGAATGATCCCTTTTTGTCGCTTCTTCATCAAGCGTATCAGTTATCAGAGACATACGTCTTCTTCTCTCTCATTCTCTCTCTCTGTGTGTCTCTGTCTGTCTTTCTCTCTTTCTGTCTGTCTCTCTCTCTCCCATTTCTTTTTATCTCTCTCTTTGTTTCCCCTCCTCGCTATCCCTCTGTTACTTTCTCTCTCGTCACACGACTTCATTTACATCTCTAATTTGCAGCTTTACCATTAGCATCTCTTAATTTCTTTTGAATCTTTCTCTGTGTGTGTGTGTGTGTGTCTCTCTCTGTCTTCTCACGACCTCATTTACATATCTCATTTGGAGCTTTATCATTAGTATCTCTTGATTCCATTTGAATCTCTCTCCCACCCCCTCTCTGTCTGTCTGTCTGTCTCTCTCTCTCTCTGTCTCTCTCTCTCTCTTCCTGCTAGTCTCTCCATCTGTCTCATCCTTTCTACCTCCTCCCATCGTTCTTCCATCCCCACCATCACCCCCCCCCCCTCCATTGTCTTCCATGTCTGGGCTTGGGCAGTAAATCAATTAAGACTTGTGTCAGGGTGAACAAGCGTATCATTTGCATTGCCGTCGAAAGAACCCCAAACTGATGTAAACCAAGAAGAAAAGACTTGGGACGGAGAATGTGAAAAGGAGGAAGAAATGAAACAAACAAAAACAAAAACAAAAAACAAAACAAAAAAACAAAAACAAAAAAAAACGTGTATGATCGAGTCATGCAAATATTTATTCTTTTTGTTTTGTGTGTGTGTGTGTGTATCTGTGTTGTGGTGTGTGTGTGTGGTGTATGCGTGTTTGTGTGTGTGTGTGTGTGTGTCTGTCTGTCTGTCTGTCTGTGTTGTGTGTGTGTGTGTGTGTGTGTGTATCTGTCTGTCTGTGTTGAGTGTGTGTGTTGTGGTGTGTGTGCGTGTATGTATAAGTGCGCGCGCGCGCGCGCGTGTGTGTGTGTGGCGTTGGAAGCGTGAGAAGCATGGAATGAGGTAGTCACTGAGGCAATAACAGTATCCACATTTTCCCCCTCAACACGGAACAAGCAGTGTTCTGTAAACAAAAGGCGTGGACGTTCCTTCACGACGCCGGTCAGCTCACACAGGGGGTAGATACTGACTGCCGTCACTGAAACATCATCATCTCTCACACAGGGGGTAGATACTGATTGCCGTCACTGAAACATCATCTCTCACACAGGGGGTAGACACTGACTGCCGTCACTGAAACATCATCATCTCTCACACAGGGGGTAGATACTGACTGCCGTCACTGAAACAACATCTCTCACACAGGGGGTAGATACTGACTGCCGTCACTGAAACAACATCTCTCACACAGGGGGTAGATACTGACTGCCGTCACTGAAACAACATCTCTCACACAGGGGGTAGATACTGATTGCCGTCACTGAAACATCATCATCTCTCACACAGGGGGTAGATACTGACTGCCGTCACTGAAACATCATCATCTCTCACACAGGGGGTAGATATTGACTGCCGTCACTGAAACAACATCATCTCTCACACAGGGGGCAGATACTGACTGCCGTCACTGAAACATCATCTCTCACACAGGGGGTAGATACTGACTGCCGTCACTGAAACATCATCTCTCACACAGGGGGTAGATATTGACTGCCGTCACTGAAACAACATCATCTCTCACATCAGGGCCGTACTCAGCAGGTCACTGAGTTGGCCCCTAATCGTGGCGTGTGGACATACACACCGGACAAGGCACAGAAAGAGGTCTCGGGAGAGGAGTGGAGGGAGGGGACGGGAGGTTCTCTCTTCAACATCCACCCGCTGACTTCGGGTGATGGGGACCATGGGGGATAACCATCCAAACGTGGTGCTGGGGCCCATCGGGGATAACCACCCTTACGTGGTGATGGGGACCATAGGAGATAACCACCCCTACGTGGTAAATAATAATAATAATGGTATTTATATAGCGCTGGATCTTGTGCGTAGACAAATTAAAGCGCTTTCGCATCAGTCATTCACATGCATGCATAACTCTAAAACTGGAGAAACTGAAGACAAGGAAGAGGCAGGGAAGGGAGGTTTTTTTGGGGAAGAAGTGGGTTTTAAGCCCAGACTTGAAAGAGCTGAGTGTGGAGACTTGACGAAGCGAAAGAGGAAGTTCATTCCAATTGCAAGGTCCAGAGACAGAGAAAGGACGGCGGCCAACAGTCGAGAGTTTGAATCTGGGTATGCATAAACACAGTGGATCCGAAGCTGATCGTAGTGAGCGAGATGGAGTGTAGAGGTGAAGGCAGCCACAGAGATGGGAAGGGGCTGATTTGTGAATACATTTATTACACCCCGACGTGGTGTTGGGAACCATAGGGGATAACCACCCCGACGTGGTGATGGGGACATGGGGGATATCCACCCCGATGTGGTGTTGGGGGATAACCACCCCGACGTGGTGTTGGGGGATAACCACCCCGACGTGGTGATGGGGGATAACCACCCCGACGTGGTGATGGGGGATAACCACCCCGACGTGGTGATGGGGGATAACCACCCCGACGTGGTGATGGGGGATAACCACCCCGACGTGGTGATGGGGGATAACCACCCAGACGTGGTGATGGGGACCTTGCGGAGGAAGGTGGCAGAATGGTTAAGACGCTCAGCTGCCAATACACAGAGTCCGTGAGGGTGTGGGTTCGAATCCCGCTCTCGCCCTTTCTCCGAAGTTTGACTGGAAAATCAAACTGAGCGTCTAGTCTTTCGGATGAGACGATAAACCGAGGTCCCGTGTGCAGCACGCACTTGGCGCACTGAAAAAGAACCCATGGCAACGAGAGTGTTGTCCTCTGGCGAAATTACGTAAAATGAAATCCCCTTTCATAGGTACACAAATATGTAAGCATGCACTCAAGGCCTGACTAAGCGCGTTGGGTTATGCTGCTGGTCAGGCATCTGCTCAACAGATGTGGTGTAGCGTGTATGGATTTGTCCGAACGCAGTGACGCCTCCTTGAGAAAGTGAAACTGAAACTGAAAGGGGATGACCACCCCGACGTGGTGATGGGGGATAACCACCCAGACGTGGTGATGGGGGATAACCACCCCAATGTGGTGAAGGGGACGAGTCTGCTTATATAACGCCACACTGGTACCAACTGAATGGACACCACGTTGATTGAGACGATTTGCGAAAATGCCTTTACAAATAAAAACTCTGTGTCTGTCTGTCTGTCTTTGTCTCTCTGTCTGTCTGTCTGTCTCATGCACACACACTCACATCCGCACACACACACACACACACACACACGCGCGCGCGTGCAGGTTTACGTGCATGTCTTCCGATACCACTGTTCCCTTTTCATCTCGTTTCTCCTCTCTCTTAGTCACACACACACACACACACACACACAGAGAAAGAGAGAAAGAAAGATAAATAGATATATGTGATGCACATTTACATTCATCCATCTATCTGATTCCGGTTCCCCAGGTTCAAACTCGTATTCTGTGATTGCCAACTGGGCGCTCCTTCTACTGAGCTACACAGGCATGAGTGAGGTGGGAGAGAGAGAGAGAGAGAAGAGGGTGAGCTGGAAGGGGGCCTGGGGTGAGAAGGGGGTGGGGGGTGGTGGGTACAAGACAGTTAAGACGGTTAGGAAGCCAAGCAGAAAGAGATAATTGGCTGACAGACGCGTGGAGAGGATGGCACTGTCTGTCACACGCGTTTATGGCCCCGTCATAAAGCAGTCAACTTAACTACGGAGAGGCCACAGCGCGAGGAAGCTGGCGGCATAGTTGGTTGTGGTTTTCGGAAGAGATTTACCGCGGAGGTAGTAACTTAGTTCCTGACGAGTTGAAAACCCTACATACGTGCGCAAAACCGTGTGTCACGTGCGTGCGTGTGCGTGAGCGTCGTGCACACACATGTTCCCTCATCATGCTTTCCACTACAAGCACACACACACACACATTGATACGCATGCCAGCATACGCTTCCTCTCTCTGTCTGTCTTGTTTTTCCTTTCTCATGTGTGTGTGTGTGTGTGTGGTCTTATTTAGACATAATAAACTTCTGTGTCATGTAATAAGAGCAGCATTAGCAGCAGTAGAAATGAACAGTATCGACTCTATTCTAACCGAAGCCATCCGTTGCGGTGGAGAAAGCTGTTGAAATAA
>NC_134887.1:26372791-26377791 GCF_041734735.1 Babylonia areolata
AAAAAGATAACAGTGAAAAGTCCAAGTGTGTGTGTGTGTGTGTGTGTGTGTGTGCTGAAATTGATGGGCGATATCCACAGTTGTTCCCCTCCAGACGGAATGAGCAGTGTTCACAAGGCGTGGACGTTCACTCCGTCAGTCACACAGGAGTGGAGGGGAAGAAATGTGGATTTTACCAAATGATGCAAAGGTTGATGTGGCTGTGTGTCTGAACGTGTATTTGACGGGTTTGTTTGTGTGTGGTGTGTACGTGTGTGCATGGATTTTTGTATGTGATTGTGTCATCTGACTGCATGAGAGAGAGAGAGAGACGAACGAATGAGCGATGTTCTTCGTGATCAAAAATCACATTCAGCACTGTCGTGCAATATATAAAACAAATGCGACGAGCGAGCGAGTGAAACTGAGAGAGAGGTTGGAGGTAGGGGGCAAGGGGTGGGGGGGATGGTTGCTGTTGGTTGGGGGCGGGGGGAGGGGGGGAGTTAGAGATGCAGGCTCCATTCCAGCGAGTTGAGAAGTGGCAGGCAGGTAGCATGGTGGCAGGTACCGTGCCAGCCTGGCGTGGCAGTGCGGCAGACCACAGACCCCCAGGGGTTATTAGATCAACACGTGAATGCTTTCTGTTCCCCCCCCCCCCCCCCCCCCAACCCCAAACCCTATGCCGCTGCCGGCTGGCCAGTTTTCTGGCTGCCTGGCCTTCGGAAGGGAACTGGTGTGTTAGAAGACCTCGTGAAAACGGAGGAGCAGTGATTTAATGTGTCTGTGTGTGTTTTTTTGTTGTTGCTTTTCCAGATGAGTATCGTTTTTTTAATTGTTTTTTGTTTGTTTGTTTTTTTAACACTTTTTCATAATAAAGATTACAAAATACAAAGAAAAAAAAACAACATTCGACGAACCATTAACGTTAACAATTAACAAACATTAACAATAGCAATGGAGGGGTGGGTGTGTAGGCGTGATGGAAAGAAAACAAAAACACCAAAACCAATAATAGACTAATCATCAGAAACTGGTCCCAGTGTGGAATAGATATGTATATTAGTGCAGAGCACCACACTTTTCTGTAGACAGAAAAAAAAATCCATACACAGACCACATCATATTCCATACAAAACTGGACAGAGAGAAAAAGAAGAAAAAAAAACCCAACTAAACGTGACTGTCTCAGATGTGATTCATTTTGATTTCATTTTCTCTTTTTTATCATATCTATTTTTGGCCCACATACATAGTCGTGTGTGTGTGTGTGTTCGTCGTCTTCACCATAACCCTCTTGCGCTCACTCTGGCCACAGACGAACATTGGAAAGTTTGTATGTGGAATATGTGCATTAGGGTTAATACGTCTTTTCATTTAAGTGATATTGGACTGGGGAAAAGGGTGGGAGGTCTCTCCTTTTTTATTTTCTCTTTGTGTTCGTGTGTGTGTGTGTGTCTTCGTGTGTATGTGTGTGTGTGTTGGGGGGAGTGCGACTGATGGCTGAATGCTTACTCATGCCACAGTCCAGCTTTTCAGTGGCGGAGAGTGAAACCTTTTCCACTGACTTTTCCTCGTGGCTGTGAAAGTGTGTTTGTCCTTGTCTGTCTGTCTCTCTGTTTCTTTGTCTGACTGTTTGTGTGTCTGCCTCTCTCTCTCTCTCTCTCTCTCTCTCTCTCTCTCTGTGTGTGGCTGTGAAAGTGTGTTTGTCCCTGTCTGTCTGTCTATCTGTTTCTTTGTCTGACTGTTTGTGTGTCTGCCTCTCTCTCTCTCTCTCTCTCTCTCTCTCTCTCTCTCTCTCTGTGTGTGTGGCTGTGAAAGTGTGTTTGTCCCTGTCTGTCTGTCTATCTGTTTCTTTGTCTGACTGTTTGTGTGTCTGCCTCTCTCTCTCTCTCTCTCTCTCTCTCTCTCTCTCTCTCTCTCTCTGTGTGTGGCTGTGAAAGTGTGTTTGTCCCTGTCTGTCTGTCTATCTGTTTCTTTGTCTGACTGTTTGTGTGTCTGCCTCTCTCTCTCTCTCTCTCTCTCTCTCTCTCTCTCTCTCTCTGTGTGTGGCTGTGAAAGTGTGTTTGTCCCTGTCTGTCTGTCTATCTGTTTCTTTGTCTGACTGTTTGTGTGTCTGCCTCTCTCTCTCTCTCTCTCTCTCTCTCTCTCTCTCTGTGTGTGGCTGTGAAAGTGTGTTTGCCCTTGTCTGTCTGTCTCTCTGTTTCTTTGTCTGACTGTTTGTGTGTCTGCCTCTCTCTCTCTCTCTCTCTCTCTCTCTCTCTCTCTCTCTCTCTCTCTGTGGCTGTGAAAGTGTGTTTGTCCCTGTCTGTCTGTCTCTCTGTTTCTTTGTCAGTTTGTGTGTCTGCACCCCCCCCCCCTACACCCCCCCCCTCTCTCTCTCTGTCTGTCTACATCACCAATAATGATAATAATCATTATCATCACCATCACCATCATCACGATCATGATCACAGCAATAATTTTAGAATAATCAGGAAAAAAAAACATCATCAATAGCGAGATCGTACTTGACACAGATCCACAAACATTTCTGCGGTCGGGAGAGGGAGGGGGGAGGTTTCAAACTCAAAACCCTCGTTTCCATAAAGAGGTAGGGCGACAGGCAGGGTCGGCAATGGCTGAGGTGGTGGGGTATTTCGTTTTTCTGACCTTTTTTTCTTCTTCTTTTTTTCAATGAGCCGTGCAGAATCTCTTTCTACCTGTCAGTAGAAACCAGCACTGCAGACACCATCTCCATCCTCTTTCACGGCTTCCCCCCCCCCCCCCCATTGCCTCCCTCCCCCTTCCCTCCTGTTTGGTTGTATGTTTTATTTATACCTCAGTCTGGTGAGATCTCAAGGCCTGACCAGCGTGTTGGGTCTGTGCGTCTCTCTCTGAGTGCCTCTCTCTCTCTCTGTCTCTCTCTGTCTCTGTGTGTCTCTGTCTCAGTCTCTCTGTCTGTCATTTTCTCTGTCTCTCCCTGTCCGTGTGTGTGTTGTGTGTGTCTCTCTGTCTGTCTGTCTGTCTCTCTCTGTCTCTGTCTCTGTCTGTCTGTATCTGTTATTTTCTTTTAGTTGCTCTTCCATAACGTTCAGAGTGTCAGTTATCATGAAATTGCTGTGGTCTATTGGACAACACTCTCCATGTATATTTTTCAAAATGTTTGATTGTCAAATAAGCCCATTCTCACATATGGTTCAGAAATTTAGGGACTCACCCAAGACCAGAAATGCACTGAAAAAGTACATTTAGATGCTTTAAAGAGATTTTGGGGTGTTAATCCAAAGTCTCCTAGACATCTTGTGTATGGAGAAACAGGAAGATTCCCGATTTCTATAAATACGCACATAAGGTGTATCAGGTTTTGACTTCTATTAGTTTCAGTAAATGAAAATAGATATCCCCCCCCCCACCACCACCCCAAAAAAGCCTATAACATGCTTCTGTTTTTGCAAAATCAAAACTGTATCACGGGGTGCGTAGAATTCGCAATATTTTATATACATATGGTTTTGGGGTGGTTTGGGGAGCACAGTGCGTTGGTAAAATCCATATGTTTATAAGGGAATTTAAGCAAAGGCTTATAGATTGTTATGCCCAAATTTGGCATGATTCGCTTCAGTCCCATGACTTCTGTTACGTTTATTCTCAGTTCAAACATACCCTAACGATCAGTCCTTATTTTCAAGACTTAGCATTGGTATGTCACCTCTTAATTCACTTTTTTTTTACAATATAAACCCGGCCAGGACAGAAATAAATGGTGCCCTTTTTGCAAGAACGCGTTAGAATCAGAACTTCACTTTTTACTGATATGCCCCAAGTATGATGAAATAACAAAATGAATTTATTCCGCCAAAGTAATCTCGAAATCCATGTATGTTTAAATTATGCTTACTTATGTCTAGTACTAACGAATCTGTTTTAGTCAAACTGTCTAGCTTTGTTCACAAAGCAGTGACTGTGCGGATGCAAGCTATAACAATGTCAACATTCCCCTGCACACAGAACATGTCATCACTCATGTTATGGGCCAGAGGCCTGACATCAAAATATTTTTGACTTGGACTTTTGACTCTGTCTATCTCTATCTGTCTCTCTCTGTGTCTCTCTCTGCCTGTCTGTCTGTCTCTCTATGTCTCTCTGTCTGTCTGTCTGTCTCTCTCTCTGTCTCTGTTTCTTTCTCTCTGTCTGTCTGTCTCTTTGTCTGTCTGTCTCTGTCTCTCTCTCTCCCTCTGTGTCTGCCCCCCTCTATTTTTGTGTTCATTTTGTTTTAAAGCAGACTGTGGTTCATCGATCAGTCAGCACGTTTTGATGCCTCAGTCCTGGCGCCTAGAAACTGAAACTGAAACTGAAACTTCCCCTCTCCCTTTGTGCCTCTGTCTCTCTCTGTCCATTTGTTTTGCGTTTGTCTCTGTCCGTCTCTCAGACTCACAAACTCTCTCTCTCTCTCTCTCTCTCTCTCTCTCGCAGAGAAATTTGTTCGGCATACTGATGACAGAAGATGAAGATATGATACTGTCACTAGCAAAATATGTATCCCAGGCAGTAAATACATATAACGTCTACTATCATTCCAAATAATCATTAATCAATTTAAAATTTAGCATGGGTTCTATGAGGGGGGGGGGGAGGGGGGCGAAGGCATAGACAAAAAGGGTTACATTTGGATGGTCAATTTCGACAATGTATTTTTATGATGTGTTCGTATTGATACGACGTGTTTCGGGGTTGCATGCTTAAATAATCATTGTATGTTTAATATGTACTTTGTTACGTGTTCGTATTGATATGTGTGTCGACGTCACATGCTTAAATAATTATTATGCGTATTATATGTACTTTGTTTCCTGTGTACTGTTCGAACCTTTTTAGGCAAATGACAAAGTAACCAAAGTGCCGCTTTATCCCTTATTAGTTTATTTTATTTTGATAATGTTTCCCCTTTCTGTTCCATTTTATTTGTTTCGTACCATTTTTGTTCTGATTTGTACCTACTATGTCACTAGAGCTTTACAGCTAATGACATTAAACATTTCAGT
>NC_134887.1:26385291-26387791 GCF_041734735.1 Babylonia areolata
AGGTCAAATGCAGATACGGGGTCACAAGTATTGAGCAGCTCTTTGGGACAATATCGGGTGTTCCCAAAAAAGTGAACCGCTTTTTGACAAATATTTTCCCAGTGACAGAGAAACCGAATTCATTGACAATTTTCACACAGTAACCTTAGGGTATCCTCAACAAGTCTGCAAATTATCTAAAAGTTCGGACGCAAATTATGCGAGTATTGTCAAATTCAAAACAGCATGTCAAAAAATCCAATATCAGAGCTGTGCAATGTGACCTTCATCATGTTCATGCCAGTTGCCAGGTGTTAGCATCTGTCAGTCAGTGTCAGTCTAAAAATAGCCTGTCTGGGTGTCAAGTCTATTGATTTTGTTATTGTTGTCTGTAATCAAAATCAGTTCTGTCCAAAGTTTCAGTTTGGAAGGATCAACGATGCCTTTGAGTGAAAGTGATAAGGTTACCATTGAACTGAACTGTTTCAAGGAGAAAGGCTGGGGTGGAAGAAGGATCGTAAAGGAATTTCCAGGCAAGGGGTGGAGTCATGTCACTGTAAATAGACTTATCGCTAAAATACGCACTACACGATCAGTAGCATGTAAAATTGGCAGTGGGAGACCCAAGACTGCATGTTCGGAGAACAAGGACCGTGTTGAGGAACTGATTCAATCCTAGGAGGAGAACCCAGGGACCCACAAATCTCTTAGAGAAGTTGCAAGCGATTTACAAGTGAGCAAGTCTTCTGTGCAAAGAATTGCGAAAGAACTGGAGCTGAAGCCCTTCAAGAGGATACGGGTATCAAGGAGGGACCAAAATGTTAGAGGGAAAAGAAAAACTCGCTGCCGTAACTTGAATGACCGCTACTCGGCCACTGATGTGAAAAGGGTCGTTTTAACAGAGGAGAAAGACTTTACGTTAGAGATAGCTAAAAATCGCCAAAACGATCGCGTTTATGAGAAACGGAAACGAGAAATTCAGCCATCTCGCCTTTATTATGAAACTTCTAGATTTTTCAAAAAAGATAATGGTTTCAGCTGGAGTATCCTGGAAAGGAAAAACAAACATTCATTTTACTGACACTGATAGAGCCAAGGTTAATAGTGAAAGCTGCATTCAGTTATTGGATGACAATCTTCTCCCGGATTGTAGGCGTCTTTATCCTAGAAACAATTACGTGTTTCAGCACACAAGTAGGGTAACCCAGGCCCATCTGGAGGAGGCTACACCAGAATTCATCAAGAAGGATGAATGGCCTCCACAAAGTCCTGACTGTAACCCAATGGATTATGCCATTTGGGACTCTCTGAAGGAGAAAGTTTACCGGGGAGTGAGAGGCAATTGACCGAGCAGGCTTTAAAGGACATGGTGATTATGTGGAAGAAATACGTAAAAGCATTTCTGCTTGGAAGAAACGGTTTCGTTTAGTCGTGGAGGAAGATGGAGGCCACATTGAGCTTAAACTGAAACAAGTGAGTTTTCCTCTGATATTAGATTTTTGACATGCTGTTTTGAATTTGACAATACTCGCATAATATGCCTCCGAACTTTCAGATATTTTGCAGACTTGTTGATGATACCCTAAGGTTACTGTGTGAACATTTTCAGTGAATTCGGTTTCTCTATCACTGAGAAAATACTTGTCAAAAAGCGGTCCACTTTTTGGGGACACCCGATATATTGTTATGGCAACTGCGCCGTGATTCGGGCCAGTCTTCCTACTTTCTATTTCATTTTCTTCAGTCGTGACTATTGTGATACTTTCGCCACGATAATAAAACAAGATAGAGATAGAAGGTACCTCAAGTAAAACAGAGAAGAAAAAGAAAGAAGTGTCAATGGTTTGTTGATGGCTGTTGAATCCAGTTATTTGGAAGGGGGGGGGAAAAACAACCTGGAAACTAGCTACTGTTCAGGCCCGGGCGCGCGAACAATGTTTACCTTTCCCCTTGTCAATGTCAGTCGTACAGAAATATTGTACAGCTTCGACTTCAAATAAAGATTGATACCAATACAGCGCAGTCACAGAACAACTCCGGAAGCGCTTTACAAACACTGAAGTCGTCAGCAGGCTGCTTACCCCGGTAGAGCCGATTGACAGCTGTTTTTGGGCGCTCATCACTGTTAATTTGGTTGTCTGTATCATTGAGACAAGCGTCAGACACGTGCACGCCCACACATATAATCCACATCCGTTCTCGTCACGATGTTTCTGTTGCGTTCTGGTGACCATGACGTGTGTGTGTGTGTGTACACGCGCTTTGTCATTGTCATGATGATGCGGCTCCACTGTCAGTCTTAAAAGCGTCAACACTGCTGATAGTTCCATAGTTTTAAAAGCGTCAACTGCTGATAGTTGCACAGTCAGTCTTAAAAGCGTCAACACAGCTGATAGTTCCATAGTTTTAAAAGCGTCAACTGCTGATAGCTCCACAGTCAGTCTTAAAAGCGTCAACACTGCTGATAGTTCCATAGTTTTAAAAGCGTCAACTGCTGATAGTTCCATAGTTTTAAAAGCGT
>NC_134887.1:26392791-26437791 GCF_041734735.1 Babylonia areolata
AGAGACAGGGACAGGGAGACAGAAGAGAGAGAGGGAGACACAGAGAAAGAGACAGGGAGAGAGAGACAGTCAGAGAGGGAGAGAGAGAGAAGGAATGACTCCCAGTGGCCCACACAGCAGGGCAAGGCAGGGCAGTACTCTGGGGACGAATTAACCAGGTCTTCAAAGAGGCCAGCAGAATGAACCGCCAGTGTCATAAAAAACCGGGGGGACCACACACACACACGCACACGCACACATGTACGCACGCGCACACACACACACACACGCGCGTGCGCGCGCGAAGACAGACACACACAGAGACACACAGACACACACACACACACACACACACACGCACACACACACACACATATATATATATAATCACACATGAATCACACACACACACACACACACATACACACATATGCACACACGCATGCACACACATACATAGACACATGCGCGCGCAAATACGCACACACATTCAAACACGCACACATAATTATCCACGCACGCACGCACACACACAGAGATTTTTTTTCTCGCACACACACGCACACACACACACATTCACTCACTTGCTCACCCCTCACCCCCCCGCACACACATACACACATACACGCACGCACGAGCTCGTACACGGACGAACGTAGGCACGCAAAGAGGCGCGATAAAACGAAGCATGACAAGGCAGAGCAGAAACACATCCTCTGAAGTGTCGAGACAACACAGGGACGTTTGACGTGAGTAGGTAAATGACTCTTGCCTTGGATCAAACGTAGCTCAGATACATGATTCACCGGCCTGCACCCAACCTCGAAGCCATGTTGAAGGCACTGAAGAACGGAATGAATAACAACGCTATTAATCTTGGGATTTTTATTAAGTGTTTGCACACACACACACACACACACACACACACACACTGTATGTAAAAGAGAATGAGGGGGTAAAGACATGCAAAATGGCAGCCTTGGACTCCTGTGTGCCCCCTGACTAAAAAAAACAAAACAAAACCCAGTATGTCCATTCTAGTTAAATCAGTATACCCACTTATTCGTATTATATTTACACGTTGATGGTGTAGTTTGCGTTATTCTGAGTGTTCTGGCCAGTTGTGTTTTTCTTTTGTAACGGCTGTCAAGCTATCTTTCAACCACACATTCTGGCAACGAAGCAGAAACTACCTAATCAGAACTTGTGGATCCGGATGTGAAACGAAATAAACCACAGGAAATGAAACAAATTTGAACGTTCAAGATCCGGAAATCCGGACTGAACCGGAAGATTTAACTGTTGATTGGTATGAGTGCAAAGATCGCTATGTTTATTCCAGATTTGGTATTGACAAAGTATTTCCAAATAAAACGATATTGTTATAGTTTACCACGGACGCACACGCAAACATACACATGCACGCGCACGCACGCACATACAAACACGCACGCACGCACACACACACACACACACACACACACACACACACACGCACGCACGCACGCACGCACGCACATACTCACACGCACGCACGCACAGAGAGAGAGAGAGGACTCGGAGTTAAACGACTCAGACTCAGACTGACGACTGCATTGGTCCGCCCCCGTCCCTCTGACTCACAGCACGAATTTTAAATCGGAAGTAGGCCAACGCAGCGGAATGATTTTATGAAACTATCTAATCTGTTCTTCTCGGGGACGGGTTTTTTTTTTTTTTGGGGGGGGGGGGGGGGGGCGTTGGCGTTTTTGTTTAGATGTTAGAGCGACATAAAAAGCTGTAACTGTGCAAACTTTGAGCTGTATTTGTGGTGTGCAGGTATGTTTATTTCTTCTGTGATGAAAAGTCGATGTGTCTCTCTACAGAACCCGAAAAGGAAAAAAAAAGGGGTGAAGACAAAACCTCTTTCACATGGAGCATTTTGCAGGTCATTTTAAGAGACTAGTCAAACGAATCTGGAAGAAAAACGTTATCCAACGACAGCTGTAACACACACACACACACACTCGCTCGCACGTACGCACACACACACACATATACACGCGCGCGCGCGCGCACACACACACACACACACACACACACAACAACAACAACAACAACAACAACTGCAGTCAGGTGGAAGTTATTCCCCCTGAGGTTGAAGGGGAGACAACGTACACTCCCGCTTGACAACAACAACAACCACCAAAAAAAAGGGGGGGGTGGGAGGGGGGTGGGTATGTACCTCGTTGCCTATCATCAGACGATAACCACCCCGCACCAAAACGTCTCGATGTATGGTAACCTTCCCCACTGGTCTTCGAAATCAAGTGAATTCAGAACAAAAAGAAAAAACAACTGAAACATACAACAACAAAAACACGTTTTCCAGTGGGTTGATGGAAGCCGTCATTGTGTCGATTGCTGGCACTATAGATACGAGTGGAAGTTATTTTGATATCAGGGTACATTCGGTTTGGGGAGAGCTGGCGCATGCACGAGAGATTTTTTTTTTTTTTTAAACATATCTTTCTTTCTTTTCTTTCTTTCTTTTCTTTCTAGCATTCAGTCTTCTTTATTGTCTACATCTATCTGGCATTTACTGATATGCTTGTTTTGTCGTTATGTTATTATTGTTTAAATATCAAAGATAGTAGTGGAAGTTATTTTTGGTGTTGATGTGTGTTCATTTCTGGGAGCGGCGCACGGTTTTCTTTCGTCCGTACGTTCTTTCGTGAATGAGTCCCCCCCCCCCTGCCCCCCACCCTCCTTCCCACCCCCTGCGCGCTTCCCCCCCCCCCCTTCTTCACCCATCCCCTCCCCCCCCCGCCCCCCCGAGTGCTCACCTCCACCCCCTCTCCAGCCCCCAACCACCTTAACTGTCCTTTTTTTTTTCTTCTTCTTCATTTATTGATTTCTGATGTGCTTGTTTTGTTGATGTTGTTTTGTCTGTCTGTTTACTGTAGCTACGGTGCTCTCTCTCTCTCTCTCTCTATGTCTGTCTGTCTCTGTCTGTCTCTGTCTGTCTGTCTCTGTCTCTCTCTGTCTCTGTCTCTCTTTCTGTGTCTCTGTGTGTGTGTGTGTCTCTCTCTCTTTTTCTCTGTCTGTCTCTCTCTGTCTCCGTCTCTCTGTCTCTCTCTCTTTCTGTCTCTCTCTCTCTCTCTACCTCTCTCTGTGTGTGTCTGTCTCTCTCCCTCTCTCTCTGTGTCTCTGTCTTTCTCTCTGTTTCTCTCTCTCTGTCTCTCTCTCTTCCTCTCTCTCTCTCTCTCTGTCTCTCACAGTTCACGTGTTCTTCTAGTCGGGCGCTGAGTGCAGAACGCAATGTTTTCTCTCTTTACTATTGAAAAAAACACACGATACCACCAAAAAACAATAACAACGTATTACTTCTTTTTTGTTGGGTGGAGGGAAGGGAGTGGGGGGGGGGGGAAGTTCCTTCTTCTGGAACTCAAACCCATGGACAATTGCTTCCTTATCGGGCGCATTGCCACAGGGCCATCACTGAACTAACCTTGTGTGTATGCGGTGTGTATGTTACCATTATGTCTGATGTTTTGTGATATGATCTTTTTTTTTTCATCCTTTATTGGCGTCTACCCTAAAGACTCCAAAAAGAAACAAGTGCAACTTATATAAGAAAAAGATGTATGCTATAAAAGAAGAGAATGGCAAGAGAATGAGAGAGCGAGAGAGAGAGAGAAGTCGATCTTCCCATCTTTCTGTAACTTTTTACTTTTGTTTCCTTGCGTTTTCTTGTCGGCTCGATTCGATGAAAGCCAGCCAACTCCCCCCCCCCCCCCAGCCCCCCGCTCCCCTCCCACACCCCTTTCGTCTATCTTCACCTTCCTCCCTTCCACACACATCCCGTCCCATTCTCGTCACGTGACGCCATGCTTGTCACACTCACACACACACACACACACACAAGGTCAATCACACACACACACACACACACACACACACACACACACACACACACACACACACAGAGGGTCAATCACACACACACACACACACACACACACACACACACACACACACACACACACACAGGGTCAAAAACAGAAAAAAAAAAAAGAGCAAGATAACAGTTCACCGCTGTGTCTTCTCTTAACTCCCCCCTCCCTTCCCACCTTCAACTCCCTTCCGCTTCACCGTCGCACTTATCTCCCTTCTTCCGCCATCTTCGGCTCCCCCTTACTTCCGGCTAATCGCGCGCCTCAGCGCGTGCGCAACATGGCGGAAAGCTGACAAACAGCAGGGCCGGGCGGCCAAGACATTTGGCAGTACAGGGCGGAGTGGGGCAGAGAACGGTGCTGGGCTGTTACGCCGAGTTGGACATTCAGGGGGGAAGAGAGAGGGGGAATAGAAATAGGGGGAGGGGTTGGTGGAAGAGAGAGGGCGACAGAGGGGCGGAGGGAGGAGGGGGCGGGGGGTAGGTTGAGAGAGAGAGAGTGTGGGAGGGAGATAGAGAGTGAGGTTGGTGAGAGCGAGAGAGGGAGGGGTGGGGCTGGTGAGAGAGAGAGAGAGGTGGGGTTGGTGAGAAGGAGAGAGAGAGAGAGAGAGGTGGGGTTGGTGAGAGGGGGAGAGAGAGAGAGAGAGATGGGGTTGGTGAGTGGGAGAGAGAGATGAGGTTGGTGAGTGGGAGAGAGAGGTGAGGTTGGTGAGTGGGAGAGAGAGAGAGAGAGGTGGGGTTGGTGAGAGGGGGAGAGAGAGAGAGGTGAGGTTGGCGAGTGGGAGAGAGAGAGAGAGAGGTAGGGTTGGTGAGTGGGAGAGAGAGAGGTGGGGTTGGTGAGAGGGGGAGAGAGAGAGAGAGGGAGGGGTTGGTGAGAGAGAGAGGGAGGGGTTGGTGAGAGAGGGAGAGAGAGAGGTGGGGTGTGGTGAGAGAGGGAGAGAGAGGGGTGGGGTTGGTGAGAGGGAGAGAGAGGTGGGGTGTGGTGAGAGAGAGAGAGGTGGGGTGTGGTGAGAGAGGGAGAGAGAGGGGTGGGGTTGGTGAGAGGGAGAGAGAGGTGGGGTGTGGTGAGAGAGAGAGAGGTGGGGTGTGGTGAGAGAGGGAGAGAGAGGGGTGGGGTTGGTGAGAGGGAGAGAGAGGTGGGGTGTGGTGAGAGAGAGAGAGAGGTGGGGTGTGGTGAGAGAGGGAGAGAGAGGTGGGGTTGGTGAGAGAGAGAGAGAGAGGTCGGGTGTGGTGAGAGAGGGAGAGAGAGGTGGGGTTGGTGAGAGAGAGAGAGGTGAGGTTGGTGAGAGAGAGAGGTGGGGTTGGTGAGAGAGAGAGAGAGGTGGGGTTGGTGAGAGAGAGAGAGAGAGGGGTGGGGCTGGTGAGAGAGAGAGAGAGGGGTGGGGCTGGTGAGAGGGAGAGAGAGGGGTGGGGTTGGTGAGAGAGAGAGAGAGGGGGGGGGGGTTGGTGAGAGAGAGAGAGAGGGAGAGGTGGGGTTGGTGAGAGAGAGAGAGGTGGGGCTGGTGAGAGGGAGAGAGAGGTGGAGCTGGTGAGAGGGAGAGAGAGAGAGATGGGGATGAGGTAGGGGTGAGGGCGGCGAGAGATGAAAATGGTGTGGAAGAGGAGCGTCATTGGAGGGAAAGGCGGAGGGGGACGGGGGCGGAGACTCACATAATATCACAGACACACACGCATGCACGCATCTACGCACGTAAGGCCACACACACACACACACACACACACACACACACACACACACACACACACACACAAACTCACACACGCACACAGACACACATACGCACGCAGACACACACTAACACTAACACACACGCACAAAGACACAAACTCACACACGCACACACACACATACGCACACACACACACACACAGACGCGCGCGCGCACGCACGCACGCGCACACACACACACACACACACACACACACACACACACACACACACCTGAAGCGCGGATTGGCCCCCTCTCTCTTTCTCTCCCTCCCTCACTCATAGTTTAACTATTCAGGTTCAGAAAGAGAAAAAAGAGATAGTGATGCATAGATAGATAGATAGATAGATACAGACAGACAGAAAGAAAGACAGACTGAGGGATAGACAGATAGAGACAGACTGACAGAAGGATAGACAGATAGAGACAGACAGACTGACTGACAGACAGAAGGATAGACAGATACAGACAGACAGACAGACTGACAGAAGGATAGACAGATAGATAGAGACAGACAGACAGACTGACAGAAGGATAGACAGATAGAGACAGACTGACAGACAGACAGAAGGATAGACAGATAGATAGAGACAGACTGACAGACAGAGAGAAGGATAGACAGATACAGACAGACAGACTGATTGACAGGATAGACAGATAGAGAAAGACAGAAGGATAAACAGACAGAGACAGACAGAGGCAGAGATAGAGACCGGGGCAGAGGGTGGATAGCAAAAAGAGACAACAGACACATGTCTGAAGGAGTCTGTTCAGTTAAACTGGGTTAATTCCGGAGAGCAGGTAAAAGAGGCCTGGAGGGTGGTGGATAAAAGGAAGGTGTATGGTGAAGGGGGAATCGGTGTGTGGGTAATGTGTGCATTTCGACAATAGTAAAATTGTTGTTCTTAGATTGCTTGATCTTTCTGTCGCTTTTGATACCACTGACCATGCTATCTTGCTAAATAGAGTTAGATACTCCTTTGGCGTCTCTGTCTTCGCACTGTCATGGTTCCAATCCTACCTTAGAAACAGAACGGAAACAGTCACGGTAAATGGTCATCAATCTTTCCCATCATTAAATTTATATAGCGTTCCGCAAGGATCTGTACTGGGACCAGTGCTGTTTATTCTTTACACTCAACCACTTTTCGATGTTGTCGAAAACCATTCTGTAAATCATCATGCTTTTACTGACGATATCCAGCTCTACAAAGAAACGACATTTGCGGATCTTGACTATTCCACTGGGGCACTTCAACAGTGTATTGCTGACTTTAAGGCATGGATGAATCAGCTTGAAACAAACTGCAACTAAATGATTGTAAAACTGAAGCTATCATTATCTCGTTAAGCAGACTGTCTATACCTTCCTCTCTCAAAACTAGACATTCAGACGGATTCAAACCTTTCAATGAAGAAACACATAAACAACGTCTGCAAGGCTGCATACTTTCAACATTCGAAAGATCAGTTCCATCCAACATCTCCTTACCACTCAAGCAACACAAACTCTGGTGTGCTCTCATGTCTTGTCCAGACTTGATAATTGTAACTCACTCCTTTTCAGTTGTCCTCAATACTTAATACATAAACTCCAGAAAGTTCAAAACGCAGCAGCAAGGTTAATCTTTAGAACCAAAAAGACTGACACTATCACTCATCTTCTGCGTTCTCTTAACTGGTTACCAATTTTCCCCGTCATGTGCTGATTTCTCTCGGGCCTGGGCCAGTGATCATGGAGGAATAAAGTCCCGGTGATTGTCCAGACTGATTATGATGATGATGATGATGATGATGAGCAGCTGATGACACCAGTCTTCACACGACTTTAGCGCTTGACGGTGATAAACGCGACCATAGGAATAATGATGGCAATGACTGACGATCGTGATAACGGGGACAGTCTAATGACAATGACTGACGATCGAGATAACGGGGACAGTCTAATGACAATGACTGACGATCGAGATAACGGGGACAGTCTAATGACAATGACTGACGATCGAGATAACGGGGACAGTCTAATGACAATGACTGACGATCGTGATAACGAGGACAGTCTAATGGCAATGACTGACGATCGTGATAACGGGGACAGTCTAATGGCAATGACTGACGATCGAGATAACGGGGACAGTCTAATGGCAATGACTGACGATCGTGATAACGGGGACAGTCTAATGACAATGACTGACGATCGTGATAACGGGGACAGTCTAATGGCAATGACTGACGATCGTGATAACGGGGACAGTCTAATGGCAATGACTGACGATCGTGATAACGGGGACAGTCGAGCAACAATCAGTTCGGCAGTTTGTGGCGCGGATTTGCATTGATGGCTTTCGATGGGTCAGGGAGGAATCACCACGCCCCTCCTTCCTCAGTCCCTCCTCACACACACACACACACACACACACACACACACACACACACACACACACACAAAACAACAAAAACAACAACAACAACAACAACAAAAAACAAAAAAAACACGCACACGCACGCACGCACGCGCATATGCACACACACATGCGTTCCCGCGTTCTGAACTTCAGATACACACAAGAGCGCACGCGCGTGCACACACACACACACACACACACACACACACACACACACACACACACGCACGCACGCACGCACACACACACACACACACACACACACACACACACACACACACACACAGGGAATGGCACAGTGTCTCCGGATGTTCTGTTGGCCACCATCAAGTACTTATTGCGGAATTGAGGAATCCTTCTCCATTGAGGAAATCCTTTTTTTTTATTCCCTCTTCTGAGAATTCCATTATGCTTTTCCTCCTTTCCCTCTCCTTTCCTTCTGCCCTTCCTTTTTCTTCGTTCGTTCCCCGCTCCTTTATTTTCCCTTTCTGTCTCCTGTGCCATTCTCCTTTCCTTCTAAACCTTCTTTCGGGTCCTTCCGTTATTGACCACTTGATAATCACGAACTGTTGGTGTTAGGAAGTGAAGGAAGGCGGCACTGAGTGACTGGAGCTGAAAAGGAGGGTGGCGATAGTATAGTGTAAAGCGAAAAATGGATTTATGAAAAGAATAAAGGTGGAAGAAAATAGGTGAAAAAAGATAAAAGAAACGAAAAAGAGGAAAAATGAGAGCAAGAAAAAAACAAAAGAAACCAAAAAGCTTCTCTATAGGCAATTGTACAGGTAAACAGATCCACCACAAATCCGGGAACTGCATCATACTGGAGTGGGCAGACTTTCGCAGTGTCTCAGTTCGTCGGCTTCACCTTGATAAATGCCAATGGTTTTTGTTCTGAGCTAAGGGGAACAACTGCTCTTTGACACATCGTGTTAATTACGAAACAGGGATAGTCTTCCCTGAGTAAAGATTGCCTTGCTCTTTGCCTGTCTGTTGTGTCGTCAATATGATTGCCCTCGAAAATACCAATTATTTGTTACGTTCTTTCTGTCACCTCTTCTCTACGTCTACCTTTCCGGAATTCCCCGCACTCGCCTACGACGCCCTCCTTCTCCCACCATTTTCACCCCCTACACCAAGCCCCTACCTGCATCTCCCTAGTCCAAAAAGAAATGAAAAAAAAAAGAAAAAAAAAGAAAAAGAAAAAAAAACAAACTTTTGGGTACCCGTCTTTTGGATTTATTTTGTACTGCTAACTTTCGAAGTTGAGGGCTGACATCTTGTCGTCCATGTCTCTTTTATGTTTGTATCTTGAGTCAGGTATTCTTTGGTGTGCCATCCCTGTTTATTAATCGCCGGCGCTATACATTGCATCAGGGACGTCCCTTGTGTCTTTGCTAATACAGTTAACTGGAAAAGTAGACACACTTGTCATCGTACTTAACTATGTCAAAGTTAAACATGAAGTGTACGCACAATGACTGTTGTCTTTTCAGGAATATATTGTGTTGAGTTGAATTGGACTGATCTCCAGAGGTGATTTGAGGGGACAGGTGTTGATGGATTGATGTGGGATGCACAGAGGGCAGTGACAGGACCTTGACGTCTTCCCCCTCCAAACTCCACACCCCTTCCTCACCTGTGGCGTTGGATCTGTCTGCTGACTGTTTTGTTGTTGTTGTTGTTTTGTTGGTTTCTTTTTTGTTTTTTTAATGATTAAGCGTCCAACCCTGTGCTGCATGTAATTTCCACGTATAAAAGAACCCACAGAAATAAGAGTTGACGCTGGCTGTTCGATAGATAAACGAACATGTACATACAGACAGAAGGAAAGGTCGATTATCATGATGATGCGCTTTACCTGCTGAGAGCAACTCTAACGGCAAAAATGAAATATTGAAACAACAACAACAACTACAACAACTGAAGTGTGACATGGCGTACATGTACTTGCAAATGGTTTGTCCGTGTGTTTTTTGAAATGGCTACATAGAACACTGAACACTTAATGGTTTACCCACTGGCACTATGTCCCAGATCAGCTCTCTCTCTCTCTCTCTCTCTCTCTCTCTCTGTCTTTGTCTCTCTCCTTGGTATATATTTTTCAACGAAACCAAGTTTTAAATTTTCTTGTGAAGATCTGGCATGCAGGGCTAAAAGATGTCTTCTGTCCATATTAAGTAAGTTGTATAAACTTAACAATACTTCTCTGAACTTATATATAAAATTGTTTGATACTCAGGTACAGCCAGTGGCTCTCTACAGAGCTGAATTATGGGGTCTTGAATCTAGTTCATCAGTGGTTGAGAAAGTTCATATATTTGCATTAAAAAGACACCCTGGCGTCAGCATGAAAACTCCAAACGATTTAGTGTATGGAGAACTTGGAAGGTTTCCTATAAGTATCAATGCTGTTGTTCGAAGTATAAGATAATGGTTCAGAGTAGTACAAATGGATGAAAATAGATTACCGTCAAAAGCTTATAAATCGTTGTTGTTTCTGGACGAAAAAGGAAAAACCAACTGGGTAACAAAAGTCCGAAACGTTCTATGTAATAATGGGTTCTCGTATGTTTGGGAATATCAGGGGGTAGGATGCAGGCAAACGTTTATTAGGACATTCAGGCAAAGACTCGTTGATGTCAGATGACAACAGTGGGAAGAACACATACATTCAAGTGATAGGTTTAGCTTTTATAGAAAATTCAAGACACTTCCTACCGTCGAACCTTATATCTTGTTGAATATGAATAGACATGTGAGGTATGCATTGACAAAATTTAGATTGGGGATGTCGGAAATTGCTGTACATAGTTCCCGATACAGTTACGAGAAAGATAAAATATGTCCATTGTGTAAAGAAGAAACTGAAGATGATATCCACTTTGTATTATATTGCCCTTATCTTCACGATTTAAAATGAAAATATACTGATGAAATTAGCTCTCTCTATATATACAAAGCTTTGAGGAGGCGTGAGAATGCAACAGAATTGTTCGATATCAGAGAGTAAGGCAATAACGATTGGGGTTTTTTTTGTTGTTTTTGTTTTTTTTTTTGTTGTTTTTCTCTTGGAGTCTGAATATTTACTTGTTCACGCAGTACTTTTGTGTCCGTATGTTGTTTGTATGTGAACAATATTCATAACACTATATAAGGTAGAAAATCTTCTTAATTTTGTTTAACCCCTTCAAATGGTGCGATGGCCTTGTATTGAATAAATAGTTCGTTTGTTCGTTCTCTCTCTCTCTCTCTCTCTCTCTCTCTCTCTATCTATCTATCTATCTCTATCACACACACACACACACACACACACACACACACACACACAGTCAGAGACAGAGAGAGACAGAGAGAGGTGGTAGATGATGGTGGTAAGCATGATAAGTTTTTAGTTACACATTACTGATGCACCGTCCACATTTCTGTTAAATGCATAGATACCAACACGCCCGCTCGCATTCAAGCACAAACAACAAAATTGTAGAATCATTTGCAACGAAAATTTTATGCAAGATAATACATCATTACACATACCAGAAATCAGAGAGCGAGAGAAGAACAAAAAAACAAAACAAAACGACCAGGCAATGAGAGCTAAAGAACGGTTACGTCTACAAAGATAGAAATATGTCATCCCTCACAGATCTTAAAGAAATAAAAAGAATTACAAAGCTAAAACCAGTTAGTATAAAACATCGAGAAACTAGAAGGTAAAAATATTTTGACAAAATAAATACATGAAATTAATTGACGATAAAGACTGCATAATTTCTGTCATAGCACGGAAAATTGAAGGGGTTTTGTTTCGAGCGTGGGCACGATGGGTGGCGGAGGGGAAAATATTGTGGACTCAAAAAACAAAAAAAAAAAAAATATCATTAAGCGCATGTGCAAAAAGTAACTCTGAGTAACAGAAATAAATGAAAGTGTATATATATATATATATATATATATATATATATATATATATATATATATATATCTGTGTGTGTGTGTGTGTGTGTGTGTAGGGGTGGGTGGGAACAGGGAATTAGAACATTATGAAATATCAGAATTAGTTAATCAATGATTTGCCATAGTTGACCCATGAAGAAAGTGATTAATTAGAATGCGAAATCTCTTTTGTGGAAGAGGGCATGGCTTTGGAAAACACAAAAAGATAAAGAAAAAACAACAAAACAATGAGTCCAGGCACATATGGGTTTACTGTTGAATACTTCGATGTGGTTTGGGGTCAGCTTGAAAACTTCACAATGAGATCCTTACTTGGAAATTTGATAGAAAGAAGGTTCTTTTAGTATGCAAAAACTGTCTACACCCCCAAAAAGAAGGCATCATAATTTGCTTGCCAAAGCTGACAAGGAACGAGATGGGGGAAAATGACGACCAGTATTACTTTTGAATGTTGTATATAAAATCGGTTCATCATGCATGCTCACCGAATAACAAACGTGCTCCTTCCATAATTAATGAAGACTAGACATATTTCACTGTCTTTTTTATGATCTAATTGGTGACAACAATCGTTTGATACTTTATGCAATTATCTGTTTTGACGAATATACTCTGCTACGTCTGCTACGAATGCTTTTATTTTAGACTTTGAAAACGCGTCTGATTCTGTTGACTGCTCCGTTATGTTTAATGTCATGCGTGTGTTTGGTTTCGTGCCAGGCATATGTCGGTATGTGCATATCTTTCAAAATATATAATCAGCAGTTTCTGTAATTGTTTTTGTCTAAATGGTTTCAGAGAGAAAGACATTCAGGCAATGAGATCCAATTCACCCATATGTTTCAAATGTGTGTAGAAATTCTGGGAACTATGATGTGCCAAACAGTATTAAAGGAACATAATTCTTCTTCTTCTTCTTCTTCTTCTTCTTCTTCTTCTTCAGCATTCCCAATAGAAGTGAATGAAACAGAGCATAACATTTCACAGTTTTCTGATGATACTGAAGTATATTTTAGATAAGGACAGGAATTCATTTATAGAAGCTTTGAATGCCATACATAACTTTGTCAAGAAATCTAGGCTGTTTGTAAACACAGGGAAGACAAATAGAGTGTGGATGCGTAGTAAATAAAATTCTTTGTCTTTGCTGCTGTGTGCACATGTCAAATGATCGGAATAAGGACATGCCCGGCGCTTCCTTTTTTGATGAACGATTTTCGATTTTTATGTTTGTACCTTTTTATGTACTATCCCCCCCAGCTGTGTGCTAAGCTGAATCGGTAGCGTAAGCAGCATTGACTTGAAGTTGTTTACCGTGTGAATGGAGAGAGTTACCACTCTTTACTGTTTGTTAATCATTTCATATCCTGGCCTCATTGTTTGCTATTTCCAGAAGACAAATACAGTGTGATTACGTAGTAAACGAAATTTCAAGGAAAGATTTATGCCTTGTCTTGCCTCTGGAATCCTTTAAGGCTTAAGATTCTTGGTGTCTGGTTCACAAATAACTTAATCGACTGTTTTAACCGCAAAGAGAAATTTCTTGAAGTTGTAACGCTTTGTAAAATATGGCTAAAGAGAAAGATAACTCCTCTGGGAAAACAGCTGTCTTATAATCATTAATCCTATCAAGCGTATACACCTGTGGATTTCGCTGCATAACCCTCTTGTCTAAGTATGAAATGGAAATATATTTCTATAAGGAACATGACATTTGATAGGTTTATAATTGACTAGTTTTATCAAGAACGCCTCGTAACGACTTAAAAAAAAGTAAAAAGATATGAGTTTTAACAGATCTGTATAGTATATTTTCCCTTCGTCATGATCGAAATGTCATTTTTACAGTGCTGTCATCTGCAATTTGTCATTTTGGTTATAATGATGATGATTATTATTATTGTTCTTTACAAATTGTTGTCGTTAACAGATACTTCTTTTTTTGCGTATATTTCACTATTTTTATTTGAGCTGGACTTGTAACTGAATGTGTGTGTGTGTGTGTGTGTGTGTGTGTGTGTGTGTGTGTGTGCAATGTCTTCACCTATTTTTGACACAATTATAGCTGTGTGCGCGTGTTTTTTTGTTTCCATAAGTCACTTTGTTCTGTTTGTTAGTTTGTGTTTTCATTCTTTTGTTGTTGATATTCAACACCCACACGATGGAACGTTCAGTGTGATTATACTGAACAAAAACAAAATGATAAAAGGGAAAGCATAAGCTCTTCTATAATCCTGCACAGACCAGTGTGCTGGATGAATGATGAAGGAAGTCCAGGGGCGAGCTGATCTCCGTCTCCACTGTCATCACGTCAGTCCTGGCTGTGGTGGGCCTGGTGTTACATCCTCTCTGATGAAGAAAGGAAGTGAAAAGGCACTTGTGAATCCTATCTTAACAACAAGACTTCCTGTGTTAACGGTTTAAACCTTCACTTCTTGGGCCTAGTAAACCTGATTTTGACTTGAAATACACTCCCCCGTTTTTATTTTATTTTATTAGATTGACTATATTTCATGTATTATTTAAATTATGTATGAGAACTGTTTTTGCCTTTATTCTGTTGTCTATGCTGAGTAGTAGATAAATAAACATATCTTGCGGGTAGAAGCTCAGATTTGGACTTCGTGAGTCTCACAGTTTGAAAGGAACAAAATAGATCAACACTCCCCATTTCTACATCGTGCTTTCTGATGCAATAATATGGTGCAGAAGACAATTTAGAATAGAATAGAAGAATAAAATATGTCTATATTACCAAATGTACCGGGGTCACAAGGAATATTGGGGGGGGGGGGGGGGATGGGGGGATAGTACATAAAAAGGTACAAACATAAAAATCGAAAATCGTACACAAACACAGATACAGTAGAATGTTGGATATATATACATGTGTATATCAATTTAATTGAAACTCACTCCCTACTGGGCGCTTTGTTAGCGTGCGTTCCTCCGTGTACTGGCATTTGTATAGGTTGTTGTTTTTTTTTTAATAGTTAAAAAAATACTGAGAAAACACCGTTTCATGAAATTTGGAGATACAATTGTATCGAATAAAGACAGCACACAGTTTCGTGACTCTAACTTTTCAAATGCTTTCTTTACAGCAGGAAGTAAAAAAAAAATGATAGTTTTCCATGACGTAAAATGTGAGGGTGGTATAAAATGTGTATAGGTGAAGTCTGCACTGTTCATGAAAAAAGTATTGTTTTCCACAAAATTCACTCTTAGAATCCCATTAGAGTGTACATGATGAATGAATGGGAGCCTCTGCAAACTGCGAGTGAACCAACTTCAACTTGGGGGGGGGGGGGGGGGGGGGGGGCGTGGTCTGTCATGCCTTGTAACTTTTGTCTGAGTGTGTCTTGCCCCATGTATAGTGGAAGTGTTGGAAAAGAAACATCAATCAAACAAACCCTTCCTCTGTATCAGCAGTCAGTGGTTCATTAGTGTATTCACCACCAATCACCCTCTCCATTCCAACTGCCAGTCACTCGCCACATCTACTGCCCCTCCCCCTTCCCCGGTCACTCACACCAGTTTCACTGTCCAATACACATTGCCCTCCTTCTGATGGACTAAAATAGTTCTCCTTTTTCCATCCCCTTCCAAGTCAAAGTCATCCCTTTGATCTTGTAAAGCTGAAAGCACGAATTTCTTGTCTCTTTCGAGAATAATGTGTTTGAGCCTGAGAGGCCACTGTCACACGTGCAATCACTCCATCCAGGTTGGACTGAAAATAGCTTGAAACCTCAGTGACAAGCAAAGATTGGCCAACACCAGTGGTCTGATGTTTTGCTATGCTAATAAGGCAAGACAGGAGACCCATTCAGCATTGTCCATTCCCAGCTGTGTGAGGTGTGGACATTTTTGAATGTTAGAACGTGTGTAGCGGTAATCAGTAGGGAACGTTGCTTGTCACCACTTGATATCAGGTGATTAGTAGGGAGTGAGACTTGTGCACACTTACATTCTCTCTCTCTCTCTCTCTCTCTCTCTTTCTCTAACACACACACACACACACACACATGTTTGAGCATAAACCGCATATTACAAGTGGATGGGGCTGATAACTAAATCATCAGGTAAATGGTTGTAGATTGCATAATCATCTTTAATCATACTGGATTTGTTCGAGAGCAAGGGCATTGACTACTGTGGGGAAAACGCTATTGGCGAAGCGATGGGTTTTCGTCATACTTCTGTACCGATGACGCGAGGGGAGCATCTCGAAAATCCCAAAAGCTGGATGTGATTCGTCCTGGCTGATTGATTTTGCTTTTTTGAGTAGCCGCTTATAATAGATGTCTTCTAGAGAACGTAGATCAGCCCCAGTAACCTGAGACAGTCTATGGGTGCACAGATGGCCGATAGGTTGATCCATGCATGGAATGTGGTGACAGTTGACGCAGTGGATGAAGGGGACATCCTCCTGAGAGCTGCTATCATGGGATTTCCTGGTCTGTCTTTTTTCACGTTGCTGCAGCTGTCCTGTTTTCTTACATTTGGCCTTTTCAAGGCTTAAAAGTGCTCACAACTCGACAGGCCGAATAATTTGGCTCTGAGAATCCACTACATCAGCATCACCTTTCCTAAAGCTCGACAGAAGTGTCCCGTGACATTAAGACCCTAAGGTCCGTCTATCAACCAGGTCACATCTGTGACCTACATCACCGTGTGCCCAAAGTGGAATTATTTTGGTGCACTTCAGAATACATCAATTCGTGGACGCCCAAAAGCACGTGCATAATTAACCTTTCGCCACAATTCGTGTTCAGACCATAGTACAGTAACATGGCCAATTCATACAATAAATCTTCCTTTCACAAGCATCACCATCATGACATCAACCAAAACTTGATGTCATGACAGTCAATACTCCCAATACTTTATAGTTCTCAACTTTTCGCCGGTTTAACCTTTGATGAACAGGTATCACAGATGTTCTGATGAATTTGTTTGGTGGTTATTATATATCTTGTTTCAAGTGAAGGTGGCAGAATGGTTAAGATGCCCATCTGCCAGTAGAGAGTCCGTGAGGGTCTAGGTTTGAAACCTGCTCTTGCCCTTCCTCCCAAGTTTGACTGGAAAATCAAAAGTTAGCGTGTAGTTATTCGGATGAGACGTTAAACCTAGGTCCCATGTTCAGCACGCACTTGATGCACTGCAAAAGAACCAATGGCGACGAGAATGTTATCTGGTAGAAGAAATTCATTCTTATGGGTACACAAGCATGCACTCAAGGCTTGACAAAGCAAGTTGGGTGATGTGATGTAGCGCATATTGATTTGTCCGAACGCGGTGACGCCTCCTTGAGAAACTGAAACTGAAACTTCGTGTGAATGTAGACTCACGTGGTTATACCTCTGACCATTCAACCAACTGAATTATATGTATTTTTTTAAAGACACATTTACTATGGCCGTGTCATCTGTAAGTATATCAGAGTGTGTGGTCAAAAAATAGAGGCAAAGCATGTATGTATGGTAAAAACATTACTGAGCCCAGGACAGAGCCCGGGGGTACACCGTATTTAACTGATATAACACTAAATTCATCAAATGCTTTGACAAGATCTACAATAACGCTCTTTTATCGTTTATGTTAGTAAGTCATTTATTTACTGTTGGTCAGTGCAGTGTGTACATACTGAGAGGAGTTGAATACGGAAATGGATGATTTATTCAATAAGGCCATGGCCCCTCATGAAGAGAGTACAGTGAACAAAAAACCCACAACAATAAAGCCATACTAATAACAATGCATGTCAGTAAGTGATCAACGACAAAGTGAAAATACGCAACAAATAATAATTAACGACATTATGCATTGCGTGATTTAAATGCTTTATACATGTAAACAGCAAACTGTTTTACACTCGCTTCCTTTGTCAAGAACATCGGCGAAACAAACCTAGGTAAAGTTGGGCGTGTGCGATATATTTGTGGAATTAACTGGTGTCTAAGGTCTTTCAAAGCAGGACAACATAACACAAAATGAAATCCAGTTTCTTCAAAACATAAGGGACAAATAAGATCACAGGTACTGAGCTTCCGATAACGAAGATGGTGTAGTAAGATGTCCGAAATTCCTAATCTGAACTTGTTGTGAAGTATCTTTAATGCCTATCCATTTTAATTGATAGGTAAGTTGACCTAGAATGCATATAAAACTGAAATGCTATTATACAACCCATCCATAATCCATCAGTTTGGAATATGCGAATAAATTCAATTATGTCTCCTGCCCCCTGCTGCAGCCAAACACAACCAAACCCCAGTTCATTCAAGTTAACCCTAACCTTTGACACAAGAACAAGAACAAAAACTTTAATCTCCAGGCCTCCGGCCCCTAGAAAGAGGTCAAAAGTACACAATATGGTGATCACGTAGCGACAATACATTCTAGAGAGAGAGAGAGAGAGGGGCGGGGGGGAGGGAGGGAGGGAGATAGATTTACACACAGAGAAAAAAGGGAGCAGAAAAACAGACATTGAGGCAACTTAAACAGTCCCATTCATCCACGCCTTCAGGACAGTCCTTGCCATCGTATCGGATGTCAGCATTGATACAAGTCAACCACGACTGGGCCTGGTCCACTGGTTTGCCACATTGCCAATGTTATTATCACGTGCATCACGACACGTTGTTATCTTAGTGGACATTTCTCTCTCTCTCTCTCTCTCTCTCTCTCTCTCTCTCTATGATTGTGATTTTTTTCTTCTCATGTTAGCACATGCTTATTGGACGATCAGGTCTCCCACACTTTCACCCCATTCACGACTTCTGTAATTTACATAACGAATGCTTTATGTGAGTCCATGCGTGTATTTGTGTGTGATTCTGTTTTGTCGTTTGTAGTTAGTATTTATCCTCGGTATTTTGGTGTTTAGTGTCCAAATGTCTTCATTTCTCTCTCTCTCTCTCTCTCTCTCTCTCTCTCTCTCTCTCTCTCTCTCTCTCTCAATATATATATATATATATATATATATATATATATATCTTTTGAGTCCATTTCATTCATAGATCAAATTGTGAGACCTGTAAGACAAGGAATAATGAAATACCAAGGAAAATCTGGCACCTCTGTCTAATCAGAGGCAAACCAGCATAAAACTAAAAGAATATTACAACTATTAATGATATTGATAATAATAATCAATCAGTACTGGTAATCGTAAATGCAGGTAACAGCATTGCAGAAATAACATTTCATTACATCATTGTGAATGGAAAAGATACAGATAAACTGCCTGGCATTTTTCACTTATGTTGTAGATTTCTTTTAGGTTGTAATAAGGCGTTGGTAATTGAATCAGTCCGCCAGAAACCTATCACATGTCATATTCTCTATAGCAAAATATTTTTCTATTTCATACTTAGATTTAAGATAATTCATAAAACTGTACCCATTTGGGAGCACTTAGTTTAACTTACACTTGAACAGAAAAAAATTTTGCAAGGAGTAAAATATAGTCAAGCATTCTGCTGGATTTAACATGCTTGTCATAACCACATAAAATCAAACACATGCTGAATGATAAATCTGAATCACCACCAAAGCAATCATCTAAAGTTGTTTTGGTGTTTTCCCAAAAGCGTTTAGCATGGGTGCAGACCTAGAACATATGTTGTATGCTATCCTGTGTTTCTTTGCAGAACATACACCTGGGGTCATTTGCCACACCCATGTTTAAAAGCATAACATTTGTAGATAAGATTCTGTTTATTAATCTGATTTGAAACCATTCTAATTTCGTTTCCTGAATTTTCTTAATCTTGTTAAATATTATATTCCATTCAAGCTCCACGTTCAGTTTTGTATTCCATTTCCTACAACATTTTGGGTCAGCCTCATCTAGAAGTAAATCATAATATGGTTTTGCACCTTTCGGAGTCGATTGTATTATATGAAGCAGTTTTGGAATATCTGCTGACTGAGTACTATCAATATGCAAACCTATCTTATTAGCATATTTACGCATTGCTCTTACACAACAAGTGTATGTTATGAAATCAGTACTGACATTGTAGAAGAGCTTGAATTGTTCATGTGACATAAATGTGCCATCTTGATTTATCAAATCTTTCATAAGGTAAGTATTTCTGTTAGCCCACTGTTTATGGTATATAGTCCTATGTCCTATCTCTATGATTTCATTACAGAAAATAGGTTCAGCAAGTAATTCTTTTGTCGACTGAGGGCGTACTTTCCCCCCTAACTATCTGTATGCATCTAGTACATCATGCCAAAAATCGTTAAGCTTGTTTTCTTTTTATCCTTAAAGAAGGTCCTAATAAATGTAAATGTGCAACCTCTGCAAACTCAGCTGAAATAATTGTTTTCAATTAGCAGTTAGTAGAGTTCAGTTTTGGTGACCAACTGAGTTTTAGTTCGGCTATAAATGTCTTGATCTCAGGGATTCCAAGCCCTCCCAAGTTAATGTATCTAACTGCTGTTTTTCTGTTTATTCTTTCTTTCTGTTCCATACAAATTCAAATACGGTACTTTGTATCATTTCTATCATTTTGTCAGGTGGGTTAGGCAACAAAATCTAGAGGTGTGTGAATTTTGATAGGATTAAAGATTTTAAAACTGTACTCTTCCTAGAGGAATTATCAGTCTCTTAAGCCATATTTTATATAATGTTTTGATTTCATGAAATTTCTCTTGCAGGTTTAATTCTACACTATTAATTAAGTCATTTGTAAACCAAATACCAAGAATCTTAAATCTCAAAGGATTCCAGTTATCTGCAAATGTGGCATAAAGCTTTCCTTTGAATTTCGTTTACTAACCATCCATACTGCAACTGTTTTCCCTGTGTTTAAAAATAGCCCAGTTTTCTTGCCAAAAAAATTAAGAGTCTTTGATGCTTCTTCAAATGAAATCTTATCATTATCTAGAAATGATTCTATATCATCAGCAAACTGAAATTTTGTACTCTGTTTCATTTATTACTATACCCTTGATTCTATTATCTTGGTGTATCATAATTCCCAGAATATTTACACACAATAAAAACAAATATGGGGAGATTGGATCTCCTTGCCTACATCTTCTTTTTACCTGAAACCATCTAGACATAACACCATGGATAAACTGATGATTTTATGTTATTATAAAATGTATATACCCACTGACATATATCTAGTCCAAAACCAAAAGCACGCACGACGCTAAACATAAAAGACCAGTCAACAGAGTCGAACGCTTTTTCAAAATCTAGACATAAAAGCTTCTTGTACATAATTCTTTATTAATGTTTCAATTCCTTCTTATTCCATGTAATTTTTTTTTATCCCACAGGGCTGGGTGGATTTCCATTGCTTATATCATTATCCTTTTAAAATAAAAAGTTCAATCGTTCGTTCTCTCTCTCTCTCGCTCTGTATACATATATATATATATAATTTCACGCGCATACACACATACACATGTGTATAGGGAAAGCAGTAATGATATTAGGCATGGTGGATAGGGAAAGTTGTGGATTTTCGTCTAATATCGCAATTATGGATAAACGTGAAACATGAGAACGTTTAACACACACACACACACCCATGAATTTGCAGATCAGTATGTTATGATCGTATGTTCCTAATATACTTGGTGATTCTTTCTGTTTCGACGTGATATATTCCATGACGACGGGCGCAGTAGTCAAGTGGTCAAAGCGTTGGACTTTCAATGTGAGGGTCCCGGGTTCGAATCTCGGCAACGGCGCCTGGTTGGTAAAGGGTGGAGATGTTTCCGATCTCCCAGGTCAACTATGTGCAGACCTGCTAGTGCCTGAACCCCCTTCGTGTTTATACGCAAGCGGAAGATCAAATACACACGTTAAATATCCTGTGATCCATGTGATAACAAATCTCAGCATGCACACCCACGAAAACGGAGTATGGCTGTCTACATGGCGGGGTAAAAACGGTCATACACGTAAAAAGCTCACTCGTGTACATACGAGTGAACGTGGAAGTTGCAGACCACGAACGAAGAAGAAGAAATTTCATGACATCAAATATGTGAAGTGAGTGTGTGATTGAAGAAGAGACAGACAGACTGAACAGACAGACTACTCACCGCAGTCCATTTCATCAGAGCCATCAGCACAGTCCATTTTCCCGTCACATAACTCTGCGGCTGGCCGACATCTGGTGTCATTTCTACAGGTGTACATCCCCCTGGCTCTACAGCGCAGCCCTGCATGACAAACACTATCGTCGTCATTACCATGGTTGTCATCAGTGTCTACAACGTTTCATCATTCATCACCAAATTTATCTCCTCTTAGATTCACGTGATTCACAGTAGTTCCCTTTGTTACAAACAAAAGGTTATCATCATTCAATATCATTGTTACCTTCGACGAATCAACACCTTCATCATCAGAATAACACTGACACCTGCCGACATCACAGGTGTACATCTTCATAGGTTTACATTACCACGTGTGTTGAAGGCACACTTTATCATCGTCATAACTATCATTATCATCACTGTCATCAGTGCATCGAAAACGATGACAAGTGATATGATTGGTCAATGGCTTTAGCAGAAGGTTGAACAGAAATTGGAACCAATATAATTCAATGCAGATGATGCTTGAAACAGCGTTTTAAAACAACACATAATTCCTTCACATCTGAGGTAATCAAGACAAAATAACTATCTCGACCACGTGTTATATATATATATATATATATATAGATAGATAGATAGATAGATAGATATACATACATATCCGATATACAATAACATTAGATAAGATTTAAAAAAAAAAAATCATCCACCACCATTGCCAGCACCAACGAACGCCACCTGTGCGCCCACAACCTGTTCCACCAGTAGCAGAAGCAGTGTACCAAACGACGATGGTTGTCGTTCTAGAAGTAGTTGTTGTTGCTATAGTAGACGCAGTAATCGTGGTGGTGGTGGCAGTAGTAGTCGTGTGTTGAAAAGTTCAAAATAATGTTTTTGTTAAAAATGGCACTGTAAGGGCACGTAAGAATGAGCTGGTATGTCCGTAATATTTTGCTGAAAAAGACAGCTCTGGCAAGGGTTGTCAAAGCTTGGGCAGCATAAACTAAAATGAACTTTATCTTTTTCATAATCATAACATAAAAGACTTAACATGGATCTTTCATTAGAAATGGAGGAGGGGAGAGTATTTTTGTGACAGAAAGGAAAGTGGGAAACAGACTACCCACAGCAGATCTTTTCGTCCTTGCCATTGCCACAGTCCTTTTTCCCGTTACATATCTCTGTCTGTGACCGACATCTGGTGTCCCCGAATCCACAGATGTACATCCCCTTGGATTGACAGTACACCCCTGCATGACAAACATTATCACCATCATCATTGTTATCATGTTATCCATCATCGCCATTAAGGGAGACAGACAGACAGTCATACACTGCTTCTAAAATTAAATAATCCACAATAGTTCCCAGGCATAACAGAAAAGGTTATGATCATAGAATATATTTCTTGTCGTTTGTGAATCATCGTCATCACTACCATCATATGAGTCACACTGACACATACCAACGTCAAAAAAATTACGTCCTCATGGGTTTACATTACCTCCCGCATAGCAGACAAAGATAATTACCATCATCATTATCATTGTTGTCATTGAATCATCACCTTCGCCATCGCCATCATTAGAGTCCGATTCATCACTGACAAATAGATTCTGAAAGAAGGAAAACAGTCAAATAAGCATTATCATCATAACCGTCCTAGTGATATTTATCGTGTTTAAAAAATTTGTAGGGTTTGAGGGAAAGAGAGAGAGAGACGTTTTGATGCTTTAATTAACATGTTGACACTTTAATGTCAATGGCCATGAGGTCCTTTTTTAATTTCTTTAGTTTAATGTCTTTTCACTGGAAAGTGATATAAGATGGGGGCAGGGGAGGGAGGGGGCTGGGGGGTAATACATGTGTGTGGGGTTGGGGCGGGGGGGTGGAAAGTGGGGGGATTGGAAGAGGTGGTGGGATGACTGATGAAGAAAAGAGACATAGAAAAGTGGCAGAAGTTAACAGGAAGAACTACGAAAGACTGAACTAACTCAGAGTAAACTATAACTATTTCAAACATTCCGGTGACAGGATAAACCATAATCATTATAATAAATACATAATCGATCAAAGGTAGATGCCAACTGGACTTTGATTCAAATATTATGTGATTTGTCGGAGTAATAAATAATTGTTCAAAACATCTTCTGAGGACAAAGACGTGTTCACTGGAAACTGGTCAGTGAGTTTTTGAAGGATCAGTTGTTTTGTTCTGGGACACTCGACAAGTAGGTATATGTGATAGACATTAACTTCTTTTCTGTATAGATACTGTATGTTTTTGTAATATTTTGTACGAAGAGCATTCAAACGAAATCGATAAATTAGACTTGTGACTGGTCTTGGCCGGGAGACAGATAAATTACACAAGTGAAGGTAATGTTGGCAGTCGGAATCTTTTAACCTATTTGTAAGCCGATCACGGGAAACTTTTTCAGTACTTCTGTAACACTTGTTGATCTAATGGTATACTGAGAAGGACTGAGCCTTCACAATTGCACAATGCCTTTCTGGCAGCCTAATCTGCCTGCTAATTTGAAGAAACCCAACAGTGCGAAAACACCCAAAATGAAAGTTATGTGAGTGCCTTTGGCCGTCAAAAGACGTATAACGTGTTTTATATCGGTTATTATCTCAAGACGGATTTTTTTTTTATTCGAAGATCTAAAAGCATGCAACACTAGTTCGAATATACGCAGAGGAGAATTTGTCTATCAATTTCAGAAAGATCTAAATCAGTGGATTCAAGGCCATAAGTACTGCAGTTAGTTCAGCAGTAAAGATGGAATAAGGTTTGCCCAAGTGACACATTTTCTCGTGGTACAATTCTGGTATTATAAAAGCTGCTCCTGCTTTTCCACCATCAAGTACAGAACCATCTGTATAAACTGTTATATGATTTTTGTAATTACTTTCCATATGACGGCATACGGAGCTTTTTAACAAGTTAGGCGAACCGTTTTTATGCAACTGTGTGCGGTCTATATGGAAGACTGGTTTTCTCAATTCCCACGATGGAATGGTTGAGAAGGATGGTTTAACAGCAATACATTTTACATCAACTTCTGAAACACCGAGAATGTCTTCGGTAAACGTATGGATAGTTTTTAAGGAATGGATCGTTCTGGACCTTTTTTTGCAAAGTCCTTATCCGATTTTAGATCAGCTTCATTTCTGGAGAAGGTATCACAAACTGTGCTTCTTAAAACAAATTTTGCGGCAGATGCTTTTCTTGTGTTCATCGAGGGGTAATACTCATGCTTCTTTAAAAGTTTCGTGATGGTACTCCAAGTGCATGTATGTATGCTTTGCAATCTACACTTTTTAACAGATATTGTGGCGCACTAAAAACACCTCTTGGGCATTGGCCAGTTTTGAACGCACAAGGGCAGTTGACAAGGATATGTGCTTTGACGTCCTACCCCCAGTGTTGTTCACTAACAGTTATAAGAAAATTCAAACTTTTTTCTGCCCGTCATCTGCGCCGTTTCAGTGGCATTAAACCCACGCCGGTCATTTAGATTCCCCCATTCACGGCCACACCCGGGTTCGTCCGTCACAGTTTCATTCCGGCAGTCTGCAGGGAACCATCGATGTTAGGTCGCCAGGAGGCCACACACCAGAGGAGACCCTGTACTGCTGCTGAGTCACTTCGGTGGTGTTCAGTGGTGCCTGTTCTGACACCACCTGTTAAGCCGCCTACTAACGACAATAGTGGCTTGGTCGCGGGGCCAGACTGAGTGAGCGTCCCTACCAGAGTGGAGACCACCACCACGTCCCTCAAACAACAGCCCCCCATGAATCTGTCGACACTGAAGACATGGACAGGACTCACCCCAAGCACAGAAGTGGAGGGGTATCGAAACTGAGGTCACAATGAGAGCAGGGCATGAAAGGCCACAGATTTTGAGACTGTTTGGCTTATACTGATGATGATGGAGGACGATGACGATGACGATGTTGCTATGGGGGTCCATTTTGGTTTGAGACTGCGTGACAAGGCTGTACTCTACGCTTCCTGTCATCATGATATCCCTTGCAGTGTTGGTCAAGTAATTAGAGCAACACACCCAAAGATGCATCCTTGAAGTGGATGACACTCGACTGTGTGGTCCTAGTCTCCCCATTTAAGCCCATAGCACACTCAGCTCTGGGTAGGAGCCGGCCACGGGCCGAAAAACCCACCTCCGCTGGGATTCGAACCCGCGTCCTCCCAGCCGTCAGTCCGCGACGCTAAACACTTCACCACGGCGGCTGGTAGAGAAATCAAATTTTTTCTAGCTTTGTTTATTATGTACTCAATATGGCACTTCCACGTAAGTTTGGATGTCAAAAAATCTTCAAGGAATTTGACAGTTTCCGTATGATTTATGATGGTACCATCAAAAGTAAACACAGGAAGTTTTTTGGGGGGATCGAATCCCGAGTAAAAAAGCATCATATTCGATTTTTCCACTTGTAAAGTTAGTCCATTTTCAATCATAAATATGTAAAATTTTTATCAATTTCTCGCTGGTAAACCTTTATATAATTCAAAACTCTGGTAGGGGTTTTGCGTTTCATTGTTACCTTCATCCACAAACAGATATCATCAGCGAACTGGGATAACATGGAATCTTTTGATAATTCATTTAGTAAATCTGCTGATAATATGTTAAACAAAATAGGTGCTATAACTGATCCTTGAGGCAAACCCATTTCTAGTGGTCTAGGAATTGAATATGTACTTCCTAGTGTTATTTCTATTTGTCTGTTTGATAGAAGTCCTTGATATAATTATACATTTTACAAGTTATACCTATCTTTCTAATTTTGTACAAAAGACGACTGTGCCAAACTTGTTCATAAGCCTTTTTCACATGAAAAAAGAATTGCCAGAATGTTTTACCATCTGGCGAACTGTTGCTTTACTTGAGTTGTTAATTTAACCAAATGATCAATAGTAGACCGACCTTTTCGGAAACTAGCTTGGTTGACAGGAATTAACTTATATTATTCACAATAATAAATCAATCTACATAAAATGATCTTTTCCATAAGTTTGTTAGAGCAATTGGTCGATAGCTTTGTTCATCTGTCCTCGGTTTCCCCAATTTGTGATTTGGGACGATAAATGTTTCCAAACGAGCGGAATCCTGCCTTCATTCCAGCATTTCTGAAGAAACGAGTGAAGAAAATGCATCAGATTTAATGATAAATGTCGTAGAATGTCACCTGAAATTCCGTCCAAAACAGATGTTTTCTTGTTACTTAGATTTGATTTGAAATGCAATCTTTGACTTACTGAAGAGAGAGAGAGAGAGAGAGAGAGGGGCACACATACTCACCACAGTTCCATTCATCCACTCCTTCATCACAGTCCTCGTTACCATCACATCGGGTGTCAGTAGTGAAACAAGACGCCAGTGTTTTGGATTTGTCTGCACGTTTTCAACACTGTTAACATTATTATTACGTCCTTTGGGCATAACAGTCATCTTCATCATTAGAACTACATATACACACCCACCTCTCTCTCTCTATCTCACTTTTTTTCTTCTTTTTTTTTATACTTTTCTTCATTTTCTTTTCTTTTTTTAAATTTCTGTCATAAGATTCTTATTAGAATGCATAGGATTTGGTATTACCATCATTCTTGTATTTTCCAAATTACTATTCAGTGGTTCCCAGTTACCATTCAATGGTTCTGGTATGAGGATTGTCGGGGGAGGTTGTGGGGATAAGCTTCCACCACCTATAAAGTGCTCCCATACGGCGTGCGTCTCAAATAGCCTCTGACAACCAAGCCCAACTCCTGGCCTCCCCGTGTGGCTTAGCCTCTAAGCCCTGCGGAACTGCTTTGACTGACTGGAGAAGGGGCGAAAGGCGGGTCTCGGGTACCTCAAAACCAGATGCTTCGGGAAGATGGAGCTTGTCAGCCTGTCCATCAAGGAGAAGGAAAACCCTGACTCCAAACCTTCGTTGCCTTGCGACATACCCGGTTACGGGAAAGGCTTCGGGAGTAAACCCACCCTCAGGAAAAATACGGTTGGAGCCCCAGGCGGTTGGACGTCGTATCGACTTTCTTCCGGCAGCTCCTGCAGCCAAGCTGGTGCCGAACGTATCGCTCTGTATTCCTTCAGACTACAGAAACAACACGGGAGACAGCAGTCACGAGTTATAAGCTGGGAGCGACTGGCGTAGGTCCAGGCGCTACAGGCTGCCTCCGATAGTGGGAGGGACCATCGTAGTCCCACTGGCCAACTACCGCCCGCTCCAAGCTGGGCAGTCCCCAGCAAATAAAATGCTGATCCGCCACAGTCTGCCTGCTTCAATGGGTGCTTGGCGCTAGGGAAAAGACCAACAAGCAGACTGTAACCCTGCACCAGGCAAAAACAGAAACAAAAACATACCAATCTTGCGTTTAGCAAGCTGGAATGTCATGACAATGTGTCCTGGCCTCTCAAATGATATACAAGTCGATGATTCCAGGAAAACAGCCATCTTCGACTGTGAGCTCACAAGGCTCAACATCGACATTGCCGCACTACAGGAAACAAGATCTTCCCATAAGTGGTAGCCTCAGGGAAAACAGCCACACATTCTTCTAGCAGGGCTAGGAACACTTGAAGAACGAAGACTGCATGGTGTTGGATTCTTCGTGAGGAACTCTCTACTGTCCTCTGTGGAACCGCCATACAGTGACACACCCTGCATCCTTGCCCTCCGCCTGTCAACCTCCTCTGGCCCAGTGAACCTCCTGAGCGTCTATGCTCCCACACTCTGTTCTTCTGCAGAGACTAAGGACCAGTTCTACGAGGAGCTTGATATCACTATCCAAAACATCCCTGCCACAGAACAGCTGTACCTTCTTGGCGACTTCAATGCCCGAGTGGGTTCTGACCACGACTCCTGGCCCAGCTGCATTAGCCACTTCGGTATTGGCAAGCTGAACGAGAACGGGCAGAGGCTCTTAGAGTTTTATTCCTACCACAACCTCTGCATAACTAACACATTCTTCTCACCAAGCCACACCACTGAACTTACTGGCGACACCCCAGATCCCGGCACTAGCTGGACCTCATTATCATTAGAAGGCCCTCGCTGAACTGCATACTCGTCACACGTAGTTATCACAGTGCTGACTGTGACACTGACCAGTCCTTGGTCGGCAGCAGAGTACGCTTCCAACCAAAACGGATCCACCACTCAAAGCGGAAGGGTCGGTCTCGCATCAACACTACCAGAACAGCAATCTCAGACATGTGAGACCGCTTCACCAACTCCATCGAGGATTCCCTCAAAGGCTGCCCTGCCGGCAGTGCTGAAGAGAGGTAGAATCACATCCGTTACGCCATCTACAACACCGCCACGGATACCTTCGGCAAAAGAGAGAGGCAGAATCCATATTGGTTTGAAGCCAGCATTGCTGTTCTGGAACCAGCAACAGAGACCAGAAGAATGGCGTTCATCAACCACAAAGGAGAGCCTTCTAAGAAGACACCTCGCCGCACTCAAGAAGGCCAGAAACGACACTGAACGGATCGCCAGACGCTGCTCCAACGACGAATGGCTGAACCTCTGTCAGAACATCCAACTTTCTGCCGACTGCGGCAACATCCGTGGCATGTACGATGGTTTGAAAAAAGCCTTCGGCTTCGGAGAGTGTGTGATTGAAGAAGAGACAGACAGACTGAACAGACAGACTACTCACCGCAGTCCATTTCATCAGAGCCATCAGCACAGTCCCTTTTCCCGTCACATAACTCTGCGCCTGGCCGACATCTGGTGTCATTTCTACAGATGTACATCCCCCTGGCTGTACAGCGCAGCCCTGCATGACAAACACTATCGTCGTCATTACCATGGTTGTCATCAGTGTCTACAACGTTTCATCATTCATCACCAAATTTATCTCCTCTTAGATTCACGGGATTCACAGTAGTACCCTTTGTTACAAACAAAAGGTTATCATCATTCAATATCATTGTTACCTTCGACGAATCAACACCTTCATCATCAGAATAACACTGACACCTGCCGACATCACAGGTGTACATCTTCATAGGTTTACATTACCACGTGTGTTGAAGGCACACTTTATCATCGTCATAACTATCATTATCATCACTGTCATCAGTGCATCGAAAACGATGACAAGTGATATGATTGGTCAATGGCTTTAGCAGAAGGTTGAACAGAAATTGGAACCAATATAATTCAATGCAGATGATGCTTGAAACAGCGTTTTAAAACAACACATAATTCCTTCACATCTGAGGTAATCAAGACAAAATAACTATCTCGACCACGTGTTATATATATATATAGATATAGATATAGATATACATACATATCCGATATACAATAACATTAGATAAGATTTTTTTTTAAAAATCATCCACCACCATTGCCAGCACCAACGAACGCCACCTGTGCGCCCACAACCTGTTCCACCAGTAGCAGAAGCAGTGTACCAAACGACGATGGTTGTCGTTCTAGAAGTAGTTGTTGTTGCTATAGTAGACGCAGTAATCGTGGTGGTGGTGGCAGTAGTAGTCGTGTGTTGAAAAGTTCAAAATAATGTTTTTGTTAAAAATGGCACTGTAAGGGCACGTAAGAATGAGCTGGTATGTCCGTAATATTTTGCTGAAAAAGACAGCTCTGGCAAGGGTTGTCAAAGCTTGGGCAGCATAAACTAAAATGAACTTTATCTTTTTCATAATCATAACATAAAAGACTTAACATGGATCTTTCATTAGAAATGGAGGAGGGGAGAGTATTTTTGTGACAGAAAGGAAAGTGGGAAACAGACTACCCACAGCAGATCTTTTCGTCCTTGCCATTGCCACAGTCCTTTTTCCCGTTACATATCTCTGTCTGTGACCGACATCTGGTGTCCCCGAATCCACAGATGTACATCCCCTTGGATTGACAGTACAGCCCTGCATGACAAACATTATCACCATCATCATTGTTATCATGTTATCCATCATCGCCATTAAGGGAGACAGACAGACAGTCATACACTGCTTCTAAAATTAAATAATCCACAATAGTTCCCAGGCATAACAGAAAAGGTTATGATCATAGAATATATTTCTTGTCGTTTGTGAATCATCGTCATCACTACCATCATATGAGTCACACTGACACATACCAACGTCAAAAAAATTACGTCCTCATGGGTTTACATTACCTCCTGCATAGCAGACAAAGATAATTACCATCATCATTATCATTGTTGTCATTGAATCATCACCTTCGCCATCGCCATCATTAGAGTCCGATTCATCACTGACAAATAGATTCTGAAAGAAGGAAAACAGTCAAATAAGCATTATCATCATAACCGTCCTAGTGATATTTATCGTGTTTAAAAAATTTGTAGGGTTTGAGGGAAAGAGAGAGAGAGACGTTTTGACGCTTTAATTAACATGTTGACACTTTAATGTCAATGGCCATGAGGTCCTTTTTTTAAAAAAATTTCTTTAGTTTAATGTCTTTTCACTGGAAAGTGATATAAGATGGGGGCAGGGGAGGGCGGGGGCTGGTGGGTAATACATGTGTGTGGGGTTGGGGGTGGGGGTGGAAAGTGGGGGGATTGGAAGAGGTGGTGGGATGACTGATGAAGAAAAGAGACATAGAAAAGTGGCAGAAGTTAACAGGAAGAACTACGAAAGACTGAACTAACTCAGAGTAAACTATAACTATTTCAAACATTCCGGTGACAGGATAAACCATAATCATTATAATAAATACATAATCGATCAAAGGTAGATGCCAACTGGACTTTGATTCAAATATTATGTGATTTGTCGGAGTAATAAATAATTGTTCAAAACATCTTCTGAGGACAAAGACGTGTTCACTGGAAACTGGTCAGTGAGTTTTTGAAGGATCAGTTGTTTTGTTCTGGGACACTCGACAAGTAGGTATATGTGATAGATATTAACTTCTTTTCTGTATAGATACTGTATGTTTTTGTAATATTTTGTACGAAGAGCATTCAAACGAAATCGATAAATTAGACTTGTGACTGGTCTTGGCTGGGAGACAGATAAATTACACAAGTGAAGGTAATGTTGGCAGTCGGAATCTTTTAACCTATTTGTAAGCCGATCACGGGAAACTTTTTCAGTACATCTATAACACTTGTTGATCTAATGGTATACTGAGAAGGACTGAGCCTTCACAATTGCACAATGCCTTTCTGGCAGCCTAATCCACCTGCTAATTTGAAGAAACCCCACAGTGCGAAAACACCCAAAATTAAAGTTATGTGAGTGCCTTTGGCCGTCAAAAGACGTATAACGTGTTTTATATCGGCTATTATCTCAAGACGGATTTTTTTTTATTCGAAGATCTAAAAGCATGCAACACTAGTTTCGAATATACCCAGAGGAGAATTTGTCTATCAATTTCAGAAAGATCTAAATCAGTGGATTCAAGGCCGTAAGTACTGCAGTTAGTTCAGCAGTAAAGATGGAATAAGGTTTGCCCAAGTGACACATTTTCTCGTGGTACAATTCTGGTATTATAAAAGCTGCTCCTGCTTTTCCACCATCAAGTACAGAACCATCTGTATAAACTGTTATATGATTTTTGTAATTACTTTCCATATGACGGCATACGGAGCTTTTTAACAAGTTAGGCGAACCGTTTTTATGCAACTGTGTGCGGTCTATATGGAAGACAGGTTTTCTCAATTCCCACGATGGAATGGTTGAGAAGGATGGTTTAACAGCAATACTTTTTACATCAACCTCTGAAACACCGAGAATGTCTTCGGTAAACGTATGGATAGTTTTTAAGGAATGGATCGTTCTGGACCTTTTTTGCAAAGTCCTTATCCGATTTTAGATCAGCTTCATTTCTGGAGAAGGTATCACAAACTGTGCTTCTTAAAACAAATTTTGCGGCAGATGCTTTTCTTGTGTTCATCGAGGGGTAATACTCATGCTTCTTTATAAGTTTCGTGATGGTACTCCAAGTGCATGTATGTATGCTTTGCAATCTACACTTTTTAACAGATATTGTGGCGCACTATAAACACCTCTTGGGCATTGGCCAGTTTTGAACGCACAAGGGCAGTTGACAAGGATATCTGCTTTGACGTCCTGCCCCCAGTGTTGTTCACTAACAGTTATAAGAAAATTCAAACTTTTTTCTGCCCGTCATCTGCGCCGTTTCAGTGGCATTAAACCCACGCCGGTCATTTAGATTCCCCCATTCACGGCCACACCCGGGTTCGTCCGTCACAGTTTCAGCGCCGGCAGTCCGCAGGGAACCATCGATGTTAGGTCGCCAGGAGGCCACACACCAGAGGAGACCCTGCACTGCTGCTGAGTCACTTCGGTGGTGTTCTGTGGTGCCTGTTCTGATTTAACGTACTTAGGACACCACCTACTAAGCCGCCTACTAACGACAATAGTGGCTTGGTCGCGGGGCCAGACCGAGTGAGCGTCCCTACCAGAGTGGAGACCACCACCACGTCCCTCAAACAACAGCCCCCCATGAATCTATCGACACTGAAGACATGGACAGGACTCACCCCAAGCACAGAAGTGGAGGGGTATCGAAACTGAGGTCACCATGAGAGCAGGGCATGAAAGGCCACAGACTTTGAGACTGTTTTGTTTATACTGATGATGCATCATGGAGGACGATGACGATGACGATGTTGCTATGGGGGTCCATTTTGGTTTGAGACTGCGTGACAAGGCTGTACTCTACGCTTCCTGTCATAATGATATCCCTTGCAGTGTTGGTCAAGTAATTAGAGCAACACACCCAAAGATGCATCCTTGAAGTGGATGACACTCGACTGTGTGGTCCTAGTCTCCCCATCTAAGCCCATAGCACACTCAACTCTGGGTAGGGGCCGGCCACGGGCCGAAAAACCTACCTCCGCTGGGATTCGAACCCGCGTCCTCCCAGCCGTCAGTCCGCGACGCTAACCACTTTACCACGGCGGCTGGTAGAGAAATCAAACTTTTTCTAGCTTTGTTTATTATGTACTCAATATGGCACTTCCACGTAAGTTTGGATGTCAAAAAATCTTCAAGGAATTTGACAGTTTCCGTATGATTTATGATGGTACCATCAAAAGTAAACACAGGAAGTTTTACAAAAGCATCATATTCGATTTTTCCACTTATAAAGTTAGTCCATTTTCAATCATAAATATGTAAAAAATTTTATCAATTTCTCGCTGGTAAACCTTATATAATTCAAAACTCTGGTAGGGGTTTTGCGTTTCATTGTTACCTTCATCCACAAACAGATATCATCAGCGAACTGGGATAACATGGAATCTTTTGATAATTCATTTAGTAAATCTGCTGGTAATATGTTAAACAAAATAGGTGCTATAACTGATCCTTGAGGCAAGCCCATTTCTAGTGGTCTAGGAATTGAATATGTACTTCCTAGTGTTATTTCTATTTGTTTGATAGAAGTCCTTGATATAATTATACATTTTACAAGTTATACCTATCTTTCTAATTTTATACAAAAGACGACTGTGCCAAACTTGTTCATAAGCCTTTTTCACATAAAAAAGAATTGCCAGAATGTTTTACCATCTGGCGAACTGTTGCTTTACTTGAGTTGTTAATTTAACCAAATGATCAATAGTAGACCGACCTTTTCGGAAACTAGCTTGGTTGACAGGAATTAACTTATATTGTTCACAATAATGAATCAATCTACATAAAATGATCTTTTCCATAAGTTTGTTAGAGCAAATGGTCGATAGCTTTGTTCATCTGTCCTCGGTTTCCCCAATTTGTGATTTGGGACGATAAATGTTTCCAAACGAGCGGAATCCTGCCTTCATTCCAGCATTTCTGAAGAAACGAGTGAAGAAAATGCATCAGATTTAATGATAAATGTCGTAGAATGTCACCTGAAATTCCGTCCAAAACAGATGTTTTCTTGTTACTTAGATTTGATTTGAAATGCAATCTTTGACTTACTGAAGAGAGAGAGAGAGAGGCACACATACTCACCACAGTTCCATTCATCCTCTCCTTCATCACAGTCCTCGTTACCATCACATTGGGTGTCAGTAGTGAAACAAGACGCCAGTGTGTTGGATTTTTCTGCACGTTTTCAACACCGTTAACATTATTATTACGTGCTTTGGGCATAACAGTCATCTTCATCATTAGAATTACATATACACACCCACCTCTCTCTCTCTCTGTCTCACTTTTTTTCTTTTTTTATACTTTTGTTCATTTTCTTTTTTTTTAAATTTCTGTCATAAGATTCTTATTAGAATGCATAGGATTTGTTATTACCATCATTCTTGTATTTTCCAAATTACTATTCAGTGGTTCCCAGTTACCATTCAATGGTTCTGGTATGAGGATTGTCGGGGGAGGTTGTGGGGATAAGCTCCCACCACCTATAAAGTGCTCCCATACGGCGTGCGTCTCAAATAGCCTCTGACAACCAAGCCCAACTCCTGGCCTCCCCGTGTGGCTTAGCCTCTAAGCCCTGCGGAACTGCTTTGACTGACTGGAGAAGGGGCGAAAGGCGGGTCTCGGGTACCTCAAAACCAGATGCTTCGGGAAGATGGAGCTTGTCAGCCTGTCCATCATGGGGAAGGAAAACCCTGACTCCAAACCTCCGTTGCCTTGCGACATACCCGGTTACGGGAAAGGCTTCGGGAGTAAACCCACCCTCAGGAAAAATACGGTTGGAGCCGCTAAGGCGGTTGGACGTCGTATCGACTTTCTTCCGGCAGCTCCTGCAGCCAAGCTGGTGCCGAACGTATCGCTCTGTATTCCTTCAGACTACAGAAACAACACGGGAGGCAGCAGTCACGAGTTATAAGCTGGGAGTGACTGGCGTAGGTCCAGGTGCTACAGGCTGCCTCCGATAGTGGGAGGGACCATCGTAGTCCCACTGGCCAACTACCGCCCGCTCCAAGCTGGGCAGTCCCCAGCAAATAAAATGCTGATCCGCCACAGTCTGCCTGCTTTAATGGGTGCTTGGCGCTAGGGAAAAGACCAACAAGCAGACTGTAACCCTGCACAAGGCTCAACATCGACATTGCCGCACTACAGGAAACAAGATCTTCCCATAAGCGGTAGCCTCAGGGAACACAACCACACATTCTTCTAGCAGGGCTAGGAACACTTGAAGAACGAAGACTGCATGGCGTTGGATTCTTCGTGAGGAACTCTCTACTGTCCTCTGTGGAACCGCCATACAGTGACACACCCTGCATCCTTGCCCTCCGCCTGTCAACCTCCTCTGGCCCAGTGAACCTCCTGAGCGTCTATGCTCCCACACTCTGTTCTTCTGCAGAGACTAAGGACCAGTTCTACGAGGAGCTTGATATCACTATCCAAAACATCCCTGCCACAGAACAGCTGTACCTTCTTGGCGACTTCAATGCCCGAGTGGGTTCTGACCACGACTCCTGGCCCAGCTGCATTAGCCACTTCGGTATTGGCAAGCTGAACGAGAACGGGCAGAGGCTCTTAGAGTTTTATTCCTACCACAACCTCTGCATAACTAACACATTCTTCTCACCAAGCCACACCACTGAACTTACTGGCGACACCCCAGATCCCGGCATTAGCTGGACCTCATTATCATTAGAAGGCCCTCGCTGAACTGCATACTCGTCACACGTAGTTATCACAGTGCTGACTGTGACACCGACCAGTCCTTGGTCGGCAGCAGAGTACGCTTCCAACCAAAACGGATCCACCACTCAAAGCGGAAGGGTCGGTCTTGCATCAACACTACCAGAACAGCAATCTCAGACATGTGAGACCGCTTCACCAACTCCATCGAGGATTCTCTCAAAGGCTGCCCTGCCGGCACCATCTACAACACCGCCATGGATACCTTCGGCAAAAGAGAGAGGCAGAATCCATATTGGTTTGAAGCCAGCATTGCTGTTCTGGAACCAGCAACAGAGACCAGAAGAATGGCGTTCATCAACCACAAAGGAGAGCCTTCTAAGAAGACACCTCGCCGCACTCAAGAAGGCCAGAAACGACACTGAACGGATCGCCAGACGCTGCGCCAATGACGAATGGCTGAACCTCTGTCAGAACATCCAACTTTCTGCCAACTGCGGCAACATCCGTGGCATGTACGATGGTTTGAAAAAAGCCTTCGGCCCATGCATAAGCCACTGAAGTCAGCTTCCGGCACCATTATAACAGACCGGAGCAAGCAGGTAAGAGATGGGCGGAACACTACCAGGAGCTCTATTCAATAGAAAACATTGTCACAGACGCAGCAGTGGAGAGAACTGCCAACCTCCCTGCCAAGGAATAACTCGACATCCCACCCTTTGTAACTCGGCAAGACCACGGACTCCCTCGCCTGTGGCAAAGCCCCAGGAAAAGATGGCATCCCACCTGAAGTCATCAAGGCTGGTAAAAAGACCGCGCTACTCGACCACCTGCACCAGCTGCTGCTGCAGTGCTGGGTAGAAGGGACTGTGCCCCAGGAGATGCGTGACGCCAACATCATCAGTCTGTACAAGAACAAGGGTGATCGCAGCGACTGTAACAACTACCGTGGAATCTCCCTCCTCAGTATATTGGGAAAGCCTTTGCCCGTGTAGTCCTGAGCAGACTGCAGTTACTTCCTGAAAGCGTATATCCTGAGGCACAGTGCGGATTCAGAGCTGGAAGATCAACAATTGACATGGTCTTCTTGCAACAGCTGCAGGGGAAATGCCGGGATCAGAGACAGCCGCTCTACGTAGTATTTATTGACCTGACCAAGGCCTTCGACCTGGTCAGCAGAAAAGGCCTCTTAACACTACCACAGAAGACTACATGCCCGCCCCCCTCCCCCCAAATTCATGAGGATGATCACGTCTTTTCATGAAGACATGCAGACGATGCAGCTCTGAGGAGGCACTCCAGCGACTCATCAACAACTTCGCCCAAGCATGCAGAGTTTGGCTTGACTATCAGCCTAAAGAAGACTAACATAATGGGCCAGGACGTGAGCAGCACCCCAAGCATCTCCATTGGTGACTTCACACTAGAGGTCGTCGAGGACTCACATACCTCGGCTCCACCATCTCCAGTAGCCTCTCCATGGACGCCGAACTCAACAAGCGGATTGGCAAAGCAGCTACAGCCATGGCCTGCCTGGCAAAGAGGGTTGAGGACCATCAACACCATTATGCAGGTGTACCAAACCTATACCAGCACTCTGCACTGCGGCAGCGAGACATGGACCCTCTACTTTCGCCAAGAATACAGACTCAACACATTTCACCTGCGCAACCTCAGGAGAATTCTGGGCATTACGTGGCAAGACCGTGTACCAAACAAGAAAGTCCTTGACTAGGCAGGCATCTCCAGCATGTTTGCACTCCTGACCCGGCGCCGTCTGTGGTGGCTCAGTCACGTCAGACGAATGGATGACGGGCTAATCCCCAAGGACATCTTAATGGCGAGCTCGCCACTGGTTCCAGACCTGCAGGAGGACCTGTCCTACGCTGCAGGGACGTCTGCAAACGAGACATGAGGGCAGGCGACATGGACCCAACAGGTTGGGAGGTGGTGGCTGAAGACCGCAACAGCTGGAAAAGGACCGTGAAGGCATGTGTCCAGAGGAGTGATGAGAAGAGAGAACAGCACGGGGAATAGGGAAGAGAGTGCAGAAGACAGAGGGCAGAGTCCGTACCCTCTGAGCCAAGCGCGACTTTCACCTCCGGCAATTGCAAGAGAGCCTGTGCAACAGAGCCTACCGATCCAGAATCGGACTGTACAGCCACAGCTGGCGCTGCAACTCAACAACTTGACTGAACCAGGCGCAGAGTTCCATTGTCTCCCGAGACAGACGGACGCCAATACTCCTGCTTGAAAATCCCAAAAGTTGCTATGGGTATGTTTTCCAATTACTACCACTACTACTGATTATATAATACTAATACTAACACTACTTATAATAATAACAATGGATACTTATATAGCACTCGATTTAAAAAAAAAATTGCTTCAGGGGCTTACACAAAAGTGATATTTTGTTTTTCAAAAAGCTCAAGTTAAAAGTAAACAGAACTCACAGCATCAGTATTACATGTCATACACACTAAAAATTAACTTTATAAATCATACCTACAAGAAAACATGTGTACACATACATACATACAGTTGAAGCTGCTTATAACGAAGTTGGATGTAACGAATGCCAGATATATCGAAGCAAAAAGGTTGGTCCCAGCAAAAATCCAAGAAATGATTGGTTAGTTTGCTGCGAAGTATAATGTTTCATACGATCACTGGCTATTCTAGGGAGATGGTGGAGTGTCCACATAAACACATGAAAATTAGAGCTTTCTATGCATTGCTCTAAATAGAAATCATACGTTTATTTATGTGTTTGACTTGCCGCATAACCAAAACCTGTTTCATTTTCTTACGCAGTTTCCCGTACAGGTAGGCAGATAAAAGTTCACAGTATTATTTACTGTATGTTTATTGAATGGGAAATGTCACCTCTGTGATCTGCAAGCAATAAAACCGTCTTCTAATGTCCTGTAAAGCGAGTGCCTGTGATTGTCGAAACAGAGTGGTAGACTCACGTGAGTTGAAAGGTTAAAAGCCTGCAGACGGAGGAGAGATGGTGGAGGGATAAGGGTGGGGTGAAAGGGAAGGGCGATGTCAAGCATTGATTTCACAGGCCATTTCATCATGGCGTTTGGATTTGTTGCCAAAGCGAAAATGTGAAATTATTTAAGAACTTGAAAGAACATTTGATGGAGAAAGGTTTTTGAAAAACATTTTCTTATCAGGACCTTATTCAGATACTATTTATATTTGGTTATTGTGATTTCTGATGGAGCACAAATTGCTCTCCAGTATGGCAGACTTAAAATTAATGACTTACTTTTTATTTCCATACCAGCGCATATTCCAATGACCTAACAGTGTGAAGCAGTAAAAGAATAATGGAGAAATCCCTTCCTTTTCCGCTCCCGCCTTCAAATCGTGGTGCTTTGTATACATACATACATACATACGCACACACACATACATACATACATACATACGTACATACATACATAGTCAAGCATTGCAGACATGTCATGGGTACATACTGATGGACATGCCATTAAAAATTTCCTATTTTCTATTACCGTCTTTCTTTTTCTACATTTTCCTTTACCTTTTGTGTCATCTGTTCCTATCTTCCCTAATGATTCACCTGTATGTTCTGGAGAAAGTCTCCCAGCTCCGACGAAAATGAAATTCAACAACAACAGCAACAACAACATGACGACAATGGGAAAAGTAATGTAACGAAGTGAAAGTGTTGATAATGTTTCTATTGAAACCTGGTCTCGAACCTGAACGGGCCTGCAGGTGCTCACAGTCGGCCATTGTGACAAACAATGTCTGCAACAGAAAGGATAATCATTATCGTTGTCCTCGCAGTGATCAACGTATCATCATTACCATCATAATCATCACCATCGTCATCTTCATCATAATCACCGTAATCATGAGGCGTGCTCATAAGATACGAATCAAGATATTTTTTCTAAGGAAAGGACACATCCACTATCTTGTTGACTATGTCTATCTTCCTGCTATGTTATCATTCAAAGGCTATTTCTTGAGTGCACATGACACGTATATTGATCTCTCTCTCTCTCTCTCTCTCTCTCTCTCTCTCTCTCTTTCATCCGCTCTCTCACATATTGATAGTAAATCTGGATCATGATCATCCTTTTTTGGCTAAAAGATCACCTGTGTGTGTGTGTTTGTGCACGCATAATCTATGCATGTTGTTGGTATAACACTATGTTATATTTGGACATCAATCTCCTCGCGCATATGTACGTTGTTGGTATAACACTATGTTAAATTTCAGTTAGATTTAGTCTCCCTGAATGAGACAAGTGCGAAAACCACAGACAACCCCTTCCTTCCTCCCCTCCCTCCCAGCAACACATGTTCTGTTTGCAGACACGTACAGCGAGAACGACGGATGACGAACTTTTCACACCATGTCTATATTTTTCACATCATCCTTTGATCTTAGGCGTAAGCTTTGTGATGTGCACTGTATTCAATGAAAATCACACTTGCGTTAGTTGAGTATCATTTAAGCCACACTGTAATGGACATCCGATCTGTTAGCAAAGAAAATACTGTATTTGTTGTGTTGTGATTACCAGCCTATGATATGAAATAATGACTGACATTTGATACCATTATATGTTTGTGTTTTACCACATCATCTTCTCATGTTATATGTAAGCTTTGTGATGTGCTCATTATATAATTAGCATGTGTCAGCTGAGTGCATTTTAACAACTCTCAGGTCTTAACTGATTCCTTTCCAGACGGGCGCAATAGCCGAGTGGTTAAAGCATTGGACTTCCAATCTGAGGGTCCCAGGTTCGTATCTCGGTAACGGCCCCTGGTGGGTAAAGGGTGGAGATTATTCCGATCTCCCAGGTCAACATATGTGCAGACCTGCTAGTGCCAGAACCCCTTTCATGTGTGTACGCGAGCAGAAGATCAAATACGCACATTAATAAAGATCGTGTAACCCATGTCAGCGTTCGGTGGGTTATGGAAACAAGAACATACCCAGCATGCACACCCCCGAAAACGGAATATGGCTGCCTACATGGCGGGGTAAAACGGTAATGCACGTGAAAGCCCAATCGTGTACAAACGAGTGAACGTGGGAGTTGCAGCCCATGAACAAAGAAGAAGAAGCGAAGAAGAAGAGATTCCTTTTCAGAACAGGTTTTATAGTGGGGTTTTTTTTTGGGTTTTTTTTCATTTTTGTATTATGTACTATAGTTTGAATGGTAAGGAGGGGGGGTTATGTATTGTGGTTGTTTTGATGCTGGATAATAGGATTAAAGGATCAAAAGAACCCTGCTCAGAGCGCCAAGTTGAAATACAATTGTGAAAAGGGGTTATCGAGAGTTGTGATAAAAGGGATACAAAATTAAAACATTAAAAGAATATCCCTGATTAAATCCTGTTGGCGACGCCATTTTTGTAACTGACCGTGGTGATAGATAAATAGGATTTAAAGTATGAAATAATTTAAGGGATTAAAAGAGATAGAAAGGGAAAGGGCAGTTCTCCCGTCTAGCAATAATTGCCGCTCTTAGTGTTTTAGCTGTATAGAGTTAGAAATAGCCCCATAGTAAGTACCCATTTACTAGGAACTGACAGTGAAAATGATGTGCATATCTGAAAATCAAACAACTGGCTGATGACACTGTTCTATTTCTTAAAAGAAAAATACAAAGAAATTGTAATGCAATCGTTCAATATAATTACATCTTTTAAAAACAAAATCGGGATTAAAATTAAGCCTTCATCAGTTGAAGGCTCTTAGAATGAGTAGACAAGTTGAAGAGCAAAATCTTCCCTTTAGATTACTTGGCAAAATTGAAGAATTTGGATATACTTCCAGACAAATAGCAAAAATACTGAAGATAACTAGAAATATAAAATTCGTAAAATGCTGTCCCAGATAAAGGAATGGAGTAAAATAGATTTTTGTTTTCATGGGAAAATTGTTATAATAAAGGCCTTCTCATTTATTCAACTTATTTTTGTAATGCATTCAGTTGGCATCGTAGAACAGTATTGAACAATATCAATACTGTTACACAAACTTGTTTGGTACATAAAATGCTACAGTTGAAGAGCTTTTGAAAAGGTAAAACGGAAAATAATGAAAACTGCGTACAAGAACGGAGGCGTGAAAATGGTTAACGTGATAAAATTTCAGAAATACCTGTGGTTGGAAATCATTTCATATAACGAATGGGAACTGGAGCTTTGTACCAAAATTATACTTACGTAAAATAGCTAGGCAAAAAGGAATTTTCATGGTAGACTATCGATCTGACCAATTAAAAGAACTGAGTGAAACAGAGAACGATTTCTGGAAAGGTGTTTTCACCGCTTGATAATAAAATGGAAACAAAAAATGTAAAACGTAAATTGCGAAAATTTTACCAACTAAATTTTATTTCACAATTTTGTGATAATATATAAAGGTAAACGACTTTACTTTTTACAGTGGACAAAAAATGACATTAAGCAAACAAAAGATAATATATATGTTTATGAAAACCAACCACGTACCTTACAAGAAATCCAGTTATGATTGTAATAATGATAATAATAATAATGATAATAATAATATTTATATAGCGCTGAATCTTGTGCAGAGACAAATCAAAGCGCTTTTGCACCAGTCATTCACATGCATGCATAACTCTAAAACTGGTGAAACTGAAGACAAGGAAGAGGCAGGGAAGGGAGGCTATTTTGGGAAGAGGTGAGTTTTGAGGCCAGAGTTGAAAGAGCTGAGAGTGGAGACTTGACGAAGCGAAAGAGGAAGTTCATTCCAAATGCAAGGTCCAGAGACAGAGAAAGAACGGTGGCCAACAGTTGAGTGTTTGAATCTGGGTATGCATAAACAGAGTAGATCTGAAGCCGATCGTACAAAGCGAGATGGAGTGTAGAGGTGAAGGCAGCCACAGAGATAGGAAGGGGCGGATTCGTGAATACATTTGTGACACTGAGTGCTGATCTTATTCTTTATTCTGTGTGAGACAGGAGCCAGTGGAGATGTTGCAAAAGAGGAGTGATGTGCTCAGATCTTTTTTTTTCTGACGAGTTTGGCACACACACACACACACACACACACACACACACACACACACACAAACACACACACGTGCGCGCGCATGCACGCATGCACACACACATTTTAATTAACTGAAACACGCGTTATCCCGTGATCTGTCCACCTTACGTTTCTTCCACTTCTTCTTTCTTTTTCTTCTTTTTTTTCTTCCTTTTTTAATTTTATTATGACAACGGTATACATATAAAGTATAATATTTTATTCTGGGAAGTTACAACAATATGTTGTTCTAGATATCAGTCATTCCACATCAAGAATTGTATTGGTTAAAAAATGAATATACACACATTGTTCTGCGCGATGCTATGACGCACAGTTTATAGATGAAATTGTATTAATGGCAGAATTTTCGATATCCGTTCCATTTACATAAAATCGATTTTGGCTGATCAATGGACATTCACATATTAATCCCATGTGACATTACAGTATTCGGCTCACATCAATATTCACTAATATGATAATAGATCTTATGCTAAGTGTACAGTAACACTTCTTCCTTCTTTGTGTACATTTTAGATCTGTTTTGTATTGGGTATATTTTCTATTTTGTAGATAGAGTTAATAACGTTTTGAAATTTTCACAAATACGGTTACTCATACAAAACAGAGCTAAAAGACACTAATTTTATGTAGGCCAACTTGCTGCAGCGTGTGAAAGAAGAAGAAAGTTTGGCAGATGAAAAGTAGGAAAAAAATTGGAATCAAGTGTGTCTGTTCTATCTTTTACGTTCAGTTGTTTTTGTTTGTTTTTTTTTTTATCTTGATTTGTTTCCATTTTCCTTTGTTTGTTCAATTCCTTTTAGTTACTATATTTTGGGTAGGTATTATTCACCTGGTTTGATTTAGTTATGTTGAATGAAATAACTTTTATCAAAAATTATTAAAACAAAACCCACAAAAACTCCATTTTATGGCTTCCGGGTATTACCTAATCACACGCTATGCAACTCAAGTATCAGCTGAATGTGAAAATAGTGGTGTACTGTCTTGCAATTTGAAACAATGGAAAAACATGAAGTCGATTGTTTTTTCATCAGCTCTACTTTTCGTGGTCTTATAGTACTACAAAATATACGCATAATCTCCTCATTAAATACTTGATCGGGTTTGCTGTTGTTGTTTTGTTTTGTTTTTTAAACACCAAAAACAACGACAGTGGTATACGTACCTGACAGATGATCAAAACGCTCCCTAGGATTAGCAACATGATCGTTGATTGCTCGGTAACTATGTCTGACAAGCGTCCAAAAGAATGTTCCTG
>NC_134887.1:26440291-26505291 GCF_041734735.1 Babylonia areolata
CATCTGATCTGTTAGCAAAGAAAATATTTTATTGGTTGTGTTGTGATTACCAGCCCATGATATGAAATGATAACTGACATTTGATACCATTATATGTTTGATTGTGTTTTTCCACATCATCTTCTCATGTTATGTGTAAGCTTTGTGATGTGCTCATTATATAATTGGCATGTGTCAGCTGTTCTTAACAGATTCCTTTTCAGACGAGCGCAATAGCCAAGTGGTTAAAGCGTTGGACTTTCAGTCTGAGGGTCCTTGGTTCGAATCTCGGTAACGGCGCCAGGTGGGTAAAAGGTGGAGATTTTTCCAACCTCCCAGGTCAACATATGTGCAGACCTGCTAGTGCCAGAACCCCCTTCATGTGTGAACGCAAGCAGAAGATCAAATACGCACGTTAAAGATCCTGTAACCCATTTCAACGTTCAGTGGGTTATGGAAACAAAAACATACCCAGCATGCACACCCCTGAAAATGGAGTATGGCTGCCTACATGGCGGGGTAAAAACGGCCACTGGTCATACACGTAAAAGCCCACTCGTGTACAAAGAGTGAACGTGGGAGTTGCAGCCCATGAACAAAGAAGAAGAGAAGAAGAGATTCCTTTTCAGAACAGGTTTTAAAGTTATTCATTGATTCATTTTTGACTCACTTGTGTAAACAAAATGAGTCTATGTTTTAATCCGGTGTTAGGTTGTGTGTGTGTGTGTGTGGCCGTGGTAAACTTTAACATTGACATTTTCTCTGCAAATACTTTGTCAGTTGACACCAAATTAGGCATAAAAATAGGAAAAATTCAATTCTTTCCAGTCATTTTGTTTAAAACAATATTGCACCTCTGGGATGGGCACAAAAAAAACACACAAAAAATGAAGCCTAGTTATATGCAAACTGCATTTACTGTTATATTTATATTTTTTGTATTCTCTAAACTTGGCACTTTGATCTGATATTCTGACACAACAACAAGAGCAGTCATTATTATCATTTTTTGTTCAAACAGGAACTTCTTTTGCTAAGCATGGAAGTTTTATTTATTTTGCAAACGTTTTGGTGCAGATAGTAAAAAAGGTAAATTACTCTGTAATTAATGCTAGGGGACTTAATTTGCTTTAAACTGAGCTTTCTCATCTTAAACATTACATTTTGAAATTATACTCAATACATAAAAAGCCTGTGTGTTTTACTCTTAGTGTACAGGGCCTTCACTATGTTCATTCGCCCAAGTAGTCTTTTTCGGAAAATACTAAAATCAATACGACGAGTGGACTTTACAGATCTGTTGGCTGAGTCCTGAAGGTCATGGGCAAAAATCAATTGTGTACACATATTTATACACATTCAAAGCGCGTGCTCATATTCTTCGCGAACGCGAACGACGCCATTTTGTTTCAAGTTGTTGACCTGCCCGTTCAATCCTATATTCAATGGACAATACACGATAACATGTGATGGAAAGTTGGAGAAGGAGACTGTTAAATATTTATTCAGAGAAAGATTTATGAACGCCTCATCACTTACTGGATTTTGCCCCAAACTGCCATAAAAATATCCACAGAATCAGTCGGAATTCACAGTTAAAAATTGTAAACCATGCGAGTTAATACCCTTGAACTGATCACGATGAAACGAAAAAATTTCCAGTCTTGACTTTTCTCAAAATGAAGTCTTCACTTCTTACGACGTTTAGAAGTACTTATACTTGGCTCTACATGTTATTAGTTTAACAAAATACTTAATTTTCATATCAACTTTAAAACTATAAAACTAGAATTAACATAAAAGAGAAATTGAATTGACTGTGTCATACTACATTCCCGGCGGGTGTAACTAAACTTGTACATCTATCTAGATCTAGTGAAAACGGCTAAATGTTGCAGTGTGATTGCGGCGATAGCCATTAAAAAGAATTTTTTATTGCCCTTAAAGATTTTTTGAATGCCCAAGATACACCAGAATAGTATGTTCAAATTTTAAATTTTAGAACGTCAGTTAAGGAGCCACGATAGTGTAATGGATGAGGCAGTTTCTTCTCACCCGAACACGCGGGGTTCGAATCTGGTTAGGACTTTTTTTTTCTTTTCTTTTTTTTTAAACGCGAAGCTTTATAATAACAAATACAGAACACATTTTAACGATTAGATTTTTTTTTTTTTAAAGTGTATCACAAGTGAGTCTTGAAGGCCTTGCCTCTCTTGTATTATGTACTATAGTTTGAATGGTAAGGTGGGTTTATGTATTGTGGTTGTTTTGATGCTGGATAACAGGATTGAAGAATCAAAAGAACCCTGCTCGCATTTTATGCAAGACAAAAAATTATAGAACAAGACAGAGAGCGAGGGAGAGAGTGAGAGAGCGAGAGGGAGTGACAGACAGAGAGAACAGGCAGTCAGAGCTAAAGAACAGTGCTTTCATGCCTTTAGAGAAAGAAATGGACCATGGCTTGAGATATAATTTTTCAAATAGTAAAACTACAACAACAACAACAAAAATGTGCAAGAAAGTATTTTATGTTCGTATCTTCGAAATATGCCCATTGATTCTTTCCGTTTTTACATATAAGATACATCACAGTGCGTGGAGTGAATGTGTGATAGATGTGTGCAATGCTTTTACACTTTTCATTTCTCTTTTGAGATTATAAGATTAATTTTTTATCTATTACAGCTTTTACACTTTTCATTTCTCTTTTGAGATTATAAGATTAAATTTTTATCTATTACAGAGGTGTGCGCGTACATTATGTATTAAAGTTCGTTATGTCATTGTATCATACTTGCTTACTGATTTCCAATCAATAGTCATGTTCGGCACTTTCTCTGTCTCTCTCCGTCTCTCTGTGTGTGTGTCTCTTTCTCTTTCTGTCTCTCTGTTTACTTTTGTTTACGTTTCTATTTATATTGCATTTTTAAAAATCAGTATGCTATGAATTGTTGTCAGTTCTATTGCTCTTTTTAAAATCAGTTATTCCTCCATCCTCCTGCTTGAAAATCTCAAGCGTTTACCAGGGGTGTCTATTATGATATATGGGATAATCGCCATCTGGAAATAATGCATAAGAAATGTTCTCTTCGTATCACCTCCCTCTCCCTTTTTTCTGCCTTTTCTTTCATTTTCAAAGTCATCCCCTCCCATCTGCCAGTTCCATTCACATGTATGCTGTGGAAAAAGCCCCACGCCCGCAAAGAAAAACAACAGGAACAATCATGACAATGCCAATCACAACAACAACAGTAACAAAAAGAACAACAATGGCAACACTGATGTAACGAAATGAAAGTGTTTATTTTGTTCCGACTGAAACCTGGTCTCCGGGCGTGTTGACGGTCAGCCATTGTGATAAGTAGCACCTGCAACAATAAGAATGATATTATATTCATACTCGTCGTTATCGTTGAATTATCGTCTTCTGTCTTGTTATGGCCATTATGATCATCATCATCATCATCATCATCTTCTTCTTCTTCTTTTTCTGCTTCTCCGTCTGTCTTTATCTGTATATCTGCCTGTCTGTCTCTGTCTGTCTCTCTCTCACTACCTTCTCTCACGTTCACACTATATCACAATAATCCTTTCCGTTTTGATTCACAAATGGTCGCTGTGTGTGTGTGTGTGTGTGTGTGTGTGTGTGTGTGTGTGTGTGTGTGTGTGAGAGTACGTACGCCCATGCATACTTACGTTCACGCGTGAAACAGCGAAGAAGACGTAATTATCTTTATAATCATCGTTATAACTACTATCAGGTCCATCGCTGACCAGAAGATTCTGCAGAAAAAAGTATTATTATAATTATTATCACAACAATTACCATAGTCTCTATCGCGAATGGGTGAGAGATATCGGGGGGTTGGGGGAGGGGGGAGAGTGGGGCCGGGGGTGGAGGGGGGTGGTGGAGTTGGGGGGGGGGGGGGCATTCTAAGGAACTCGGGAATTTTACTGTAAACCCATGGCTTATAATTTGCAAGGTGTACACGGCCAAAGGGAACTATTCAAAACAAATGAATAGGAACATAAACCAAGACACAACGTTATAAGCATAATTAGGGCTCTCGATCTGCAGAAATCTCAGGCAGTGTAACCTGGGTTGACCAAAGTACCAGTCGTGTTGTGGAATCCCGGTACTCACAAAAACTCCATTATATTACTTCTGGTCATTACCTATCACACGCTATGCAACTCAGGTAACAGCTGAATGTGAAAGTATTGGTGTACTGTGTTGATATTTGAAACAATGGAGAAATATAAAGTCATTTGTTTTTTCATCAAATGTACTTTTCGTGGTCTTATTGTACTACAAAATATACGCATTCTCTCTTCATTAACCCTTTCACCGCCAAACTCGCATTTATGCAGCAGCTAGGTAGAGGACCCATGTCACTGAAGGGTGACCAGATCATGGGTCTGTTATCTATGACCCTACTGCTCTTTATGTTCTGTGGTAGGATAGGCCATATTTTCTACACATCACAGGGGGAATCCCCAGCTCTTCCTTGACTCCATATTTTCTGTGTTTGTAGCACAAGGGAATTTTGCACGCTAACTTGACTGGCGGTGAAAGGGTTAAACACTTGATCGGTTTGAAAAAAACAAACAAACAAAACCAAACCCAATGGTATACGTACCTGACAGATGATCAAAACGCTCCCTAGGATCAGCAGCATGACCGCTGATTGCTCGGAAACAATGTCTGAAAAGTGTCCAAAAGAATGTTCCTGAACACAGACCAACACTGAAGTACTGCAGTTTATAATCTTCACCGCGTACCACGTGTACGGATCTGTTTCCTGTCACACAAGCAAGCATGCTCGATTGTTCAGTGTTGAAATCTGCCGCGGGACACACACACACACACACACGTTTTCTCTCAATTGCGATCTAAAATATTTCCTTTGCCATCAGAGTTGCTTTATTGTCTTTTCCCAATGATCGTCGTTGTCGTCGCCCCCCTTTTTCTCTTTTATTTTTCTCTCTGTCTGATTTCTCTCATAGATTTGCATTGGGAAAAGATAAGAAACCAACTCTGATGATAAAGGAAATATTTTTAATAAACATAAGGTGGACTTCCCACGATTTCTCTCTCTCACACACACACACACACACACACACACACACGCATATGCGCGCGCGTGTGTGTGTGTGTGTGTGCGTGCGTGAGTATGTGCGTATGTGTTTGGGTTTTTTTGTTTGTTTTTGTTTCTGTTTGTTTGTTTGTGTGTGTGTGTGTGTGTGTGTGTGTGTGTGTGTGTGTGTGTGTGTGTGTGTGAGCGCAGAGTTTTCAATAACTTATTAATTCCAATCAGTATTGCTGGCAGAACAATTGAAGTCACAGAGTTTTCTTTCAGATGTTTTCATGGATTGATAATCGTAACGAAATTTCAGCCATTCATGTTTAGCGCGTTTGGTAGCTTTTCGTAGTCAGTCTCTCTGTGATTTCAGGGTTAGTTTACCCATAGCCACGACACCGGACATATAAAAATGCCCACCACTTCATATGGCAGGGTTTGAACATGATTTCTGTTGTAAGTATAACAATTATAATGTATTATATTTCCACACTGGTCTCCCAGTGGTCTCTTGAAAGTTCGAAAAGCACAGACGACTCACCCTCTCCCCCCTGCACCCCCATCCCCCTCCAACCCAACAACAGTGTCATGTTCTGTTCGCACACACGTTTAGCGATAGCGATAATGACTCACTTTTAACAGGATGCATATATTTTTTCACGTTAACCTTTCATCTCAGACGTAAGCTTTGTGGTTTGATTATTGTCTAATTGAAAATACACATGCGACAGTTGTCAGAATGATTAAAGAAAAAAAAAAAAGGGGGGGGGGGGGAAGAAGTAAATGCAATGTAGCCAAGTTTAGATTATTTTGTCTTCGACTGTCTACGTCCGCCAGTCTGTCTACCTGTCTGTCTGTCTGTCTATCTGTTTGTCTGTCTCCTTTCGTGTCTTGGCCGTCCATTTGAAACTGTTCGTTTCTCTTTTTTCTCCCAGTAAGTGTGTGTGTGTCGGGGTTGGGGTTGGGGTGGTGGGTTAGGGGGGTGGGGGTTGCAGTGCATGTATATGTTCGTACTTGCAAATACAGTCTTGCTTGCATGTGTGCGCACAGCGCGAACGCGAGGGGTTGTCAGTTCACCCAAATTAGATAACGGGAAACTTAAGTCGCAGAGCTTCCCCCCATCTTTCCTAGTTAGTATTAACAGTTATAAATTCCAGGCAGCCTCCTCGTTCGATGCGTTTTGTAGGAAGGTTAATATCACTTTTCGTGCTGTGTGAATTAGTTTAACCCTGAACCATGAGAGCTCGGACATGCAGATATGCCTACCACTTCATATTGTATGGTTTGAACATGATTTTTCTTATAAGTAACATAATTCTCCATGGCAGGACGAGTGCAAAAAGCACAGACGACAACCCCACCCCCTCTCTCTCCCCCCACCCCCTCTCTTTTTCCCCCCACACCCCCTCTCTCTCCCCCCACCCCCTCTCTCTCCCCCCAACCCCCTCTCTTTTTCCCCCCACACCCGCTCTCTCTCCCCCACCCCTTCTCTCTCCCCCCACCCCCTCTCTTTTTCCCCCCCACACCCCCTCTCTCTCTCCCCACCCTCTCTCTCTCCCCCCACCCCCTCTCTTTTTCCCACACACCCCCTCTCTTTTTCCCCCCCACACCCCTCTCTTTCCCCCACCCCCTCTCTTTTTCCCCCACACCCCCTCTCTTTTCCCCCACACCCCCTCTCTCTCCCCCCCCCCACCCCCTCTCTTTTTCCCCCCCACCCCCTCTCTTTCCCTCCCCCACACCCCCTCTCTTTCCCTCCGCCACACCCCCTCTCTTTTTCCCCCCACCCCCTCTCTCTCCCCCTACCCCTCTCTTTTTCCCCCCACCCCCTCTCTCTCCCCCCCACCCCCCTCTCTTTTTTCCCCACACCCCCTCTCTTTCCCTCCCCCACACCCCCTCTCTTTCCCTCCCCCACACCCCCTCTCTTTTTCCCCCACCCCCTCTCTCTCCCCCCTACCCCTCTCTTTTTCCCCCCCACCCCCTCTCTTTTCCCCCCACACCCCCTCTCACCTGGGTCCCTTTCCTCCCAACAACACATGTTCTGTGTGCTTACATGTATAACAAGAACGACGGATGACTAACTTTTCACACAATGTATACAAATTTCACATTAACTTTTTTGTTTCAGATACAAGTGCACATATTTAATTAAAACACACATGCATCAGTTACGTTCTTTTAAACTATCCTTTGTCATTAACATCTATCTTTTAAGAAAGAAAATAGTTTATTTTTGTTGCTGACCGTGTTTGATTTTAATTCTTTGATTCATGTACAGAATAACTATTGCCGTTGTTTTGGGGAATTTTTTGTTTTTTGTTGTTGTTGTTGTTTTTTTGGGGGGGTTGTTTTTTTGTTGTTTTTTTGTTTGTTAATTTGTTTTTTGTTTTGTTTTGTTTGTTTATATGATTAGAAACGCTAATTAGACTTTTGATCACATTGCCTGTGTCTCTCTACATCCGTACGTCTGTTTTTTTCTGTCGGTCTATCTGTCTGTCTGTCTCTCTCTCCCTCTCTAACTCTCACTCACTCACTTTCCACCCTTATGTTTGCACTTTCAAGCCACTGACCCCCCTTTCCAGTCCGTTCATGATGAAAGTTTCTTTGCAGGAGAGCTAAATTTCAAATTATGAAGAAAATTACCACTGAAATCAAATGCACTGTCTAAAAAGGTCTCTGTTGAACACACGAACATCAATGTTACACATTTGATTCATCAAGAAATGCAAAGAATTTTGAACCAAAGATTTTCAACATTACAATTCAAAACTGTCAAGCGTTTTGACCAATGGTCATGCCTGTCCTGTTTATTGGAACACTACCCAGAGTGCAGCCCTGACCACAGTCCTGTCAATAGAGACAAGACTGCCATCATACCATCTGGAAAAACAAAACATGAGCTTAAGGGCGTGTGTGTGTGTGTGTGTGTGTGTGTGTGTGACACGCTGAACAATCGAGAATACCTGCTTGTTTGACAATAAAAGAACCACATACGCGGTAAGCGGTGAAGGTACTATATACCGCTGTACTCAAGCTGGTAAGTTTGTGTTCTGTAAGCCACGGGTCTGTTAATTTGTTTTTAGGAACCTTTTGGGACACACGTGAGATACTGTTACCAATCAGTCAAAGATCATGCTGCCATGGAGGGTTTTGATCATCTTTCAAGTAGGTAAACTTCTTTTTTCTTTTACCGATCAAGTTTTTAAGAAGACGAGTATGTGCAGACGTTGTAGTGTATCTGACCACAGACAAGGACAGCTGGGGAAAACAAAGCTAGGTAAGCTATTATCTTTTCGTTGTTCGGCGTGTGGTCGGGTGAGAAACATGAGGCATAAAAATGTAATAGAATTGTCTGAGTACGTATACATGAATCTTTTTCAATTCAACAAAACTTGATAGGAAAATAATTAAAATCTAAATAAGTTGACCAGTAGACTTATTTACCAGTAACTATATCTGTTTGATGATTTTGTCTTGTCTTTCAATAGTATTCAGCCCGACCTTTTAGCTAAGAAGCATTTCACAGTTGAAAGTTGTTTCTCTGTTAATGATTCAAGACGCTGTTTCCCCTGTCTTGTACACTGAAACTGGTGCACCGTAGAGTACTGTGCTGTCAACTTTTCTTTTACTTTGTACACAGCAGACTGTAGGGGTTGCACAGAAATCTGTCCACTCGTCAAGAGCGTGAATGACAAAGCTCTGGCAGGACAGGACTTTAGACTGATGACGATGGCACAGACACGACATCGACGGTTTCAACACTCAGTGCAATGATAACTTCTTACAGCTTTTTTTTAAATATTTTTTTACGAATATAAGTATTGTTTGTTATCTGTACATTTATCTACATGTATAATTACTTCAAAACCTGCAAATGTGTCACTGTGTGTAATTTTATGATCGATCAATGAACACATGATTAATCTGATAACACTGTCGTAACAAGCATGGACATAATACAAAAAACAAAGGAGGATTTCATGCAAGAACGTGAAATGACCCTCTCACGTCCTCCAGTCCCCTGTTTTGAGTTGTGGTGTATGGTCCATTGCCCAAGTTTTAAGTAAAACAGTTTCTTCTTGTTTCATTCTCCCTCCCTCCCTCGCCCCCCTCTTTTTCAATTGTGTGTGTGTGTGTGTGTGTGTGTGTGTGTGTGTGTGTGTGTAAATAATGAATATGAAATCCTCTTTTTAACCATATGAATTTAGATGATGTATACTTATAAATGTTGCATGCATTAGACTTGCTTGACATTATTGTGTATGGTGCACTTGAAATGTTTGATGATTGTGCAAAAATGACTGCATGTCGTATGAAATAAAGAGTTTCTATAAGTAAAATTAATAAGCCAAATAAAGAATGGTTTGATGCAGAATGTCACATTACAAGAAAAAAAAACGTTATGCTTATGTTGAGAAAATGCAACAAAACATTATATGCTAATGATAGTCATACATTTTGTGTGGCAAAAGGAGACTATAAAACCTTATTATTTTAATAAAAAGGAAGTGGTTCAATGATTTATTGTTTAAAGACCTCTGTTAACAACCAAAACGATTTTTGGAAAAAACATTAGGAAAGTGCTGAAAACTTGCTCCATTGGAAGAACAGCATAAACATTTCAAAAGTGTGTTGGAAAAAAATCTCAATACTGAATCTGATATTCAAGCAAATGATTTGGGTATTATGAGTATATTGATTATTTGGATTGACTTATCACGAAACAGGAGGTGAACTGGTAGGGAAATTTCTTTAACATTTAGGTGATAAGGGAATTGTTTTTCTAGTCAAATGATTCATCATTTTGTTTGATAAGGGGTCTGTCCTGAAAACTGGACGGAATCAGTTATACTTCCTCAGCATAAAAATGTGATCCAAATAATCCAAACAATTATAGAAGAATTTCCTTATGTAATGTAGCAAGTAAAATATATAACTCTGTAATTAATACACTGAGATAGTTGATATTACAAGTGAACATCAAGCATGTTTTTTTTTTTTAAAAAGGATAGCATGTGATAACATGTGTAGGAGTTGTGCTATGTGTCAGTGGTTTACTTTGTTCAGACAAAGTGGGAAAGCACATTGTAATTTGGTAGACAATGGGAGCTCTAAGGGACAGTGCTATGTTATTGCACACAGTTTGTTGTTTACCAAAGATATGTTGCTATTAATGATTTCCATACATTTACTATGTCAGCGGGATACTTTATGAAGACAAAGAGAAGATTTGTTTGGTAATGGTAGCACGCAGTCTTAAACAACTGGTAATATGAGTTGAACACTCAGGGTTGTATTGGTCAGACATGTTTCGTGCACAGTATTGTATGTCACTGTTGGTGGCAGGTACGCTTAACGAAGCTTGTTTCACCTCACATAGATCTATGTGTGAGAGGAGTGCATATTGTTGACATGTGGTGAAAGGTGCTGAGAGTGTATAGGCCTTTCATGTCAGTGATGTCCAGGATATTTTGAGATTGTATCTGACCTGGGTTTTGTGTTTGTGTTCCAGGTGTACTGCTATAGGTGTAGGGTGATGTGCTTTATGTAGGGCTGTGTGTTGCTTCAAGTTGCTTATGCTATGTAAGGTGTGCTAAGTAGGGTGAACTGCTTGGTGTGCGTGCTGATTTCCTATGTATATTGTAAAAAGTAAACACTCTAAACAACAACAACAACAAAACCCACTCCATGTGGCCCTGCTATTGGTATGAGGAGAGAGTGAGTGAGTGTGTGCAACATCTTCATTGATCCAATACCCCCTCTCTATTCTTCTCTCTTGGAATTAAACAATCCTTTCAGTTTTTACACATATATCCCCAAAAGTCATTTGAAGGGCCTGATTTATACCGTAATTTAAACTTGCCAAACAGGTAAATTATGAAATCTTACACAAAAAGACAAGAAAATCACTGTGGCTCCCACCCCCACACCCCACTCCCCACCCCACTGCCGGGGTAAGAATTACCATTCGTCACCCGACAGACTATCACAGCTGTAGAAAATAAACACATATGTGCTCGTAAGGATTACAATAGTAGCCTTTGACAAAATATCCCTGTGACAAAAGTTTAGAATTGAAAATGCAGAACGACAACATCCTTCATGATTTGGGACGTTATATTTATTACTCAAATAAACGTTGCTCCACTTTATCATGATCACACATAGAGCCTAAGGTTTTAGATGTCTTTAAAACACCGAAAGTACAGGATTATAGTAGTTGATTCGCTCACTTTTGAAGGCATTTACTTTTGTGTTTTTTCATGTTTTGTGCGTTAGCATACGTGGTTCTATAAAATCGAGTGAACGCACTGTGTGTGTGTGTGTGTGTGTGTGTGTGTGTGTGTGTGTGTGTGTGTGTGCAATGCAGGGAGGTAATGTGAACCCATGACCATGTACATCTCTGGAGTTGGCAGGTGTTGCTGAGATTGCGACAATGCTGTTGATGATAACGATGATTCATTGACAACAATAACACTTAAGGATGATAATCTGTTAGTGTTTATGATGAATTACTGAGCTGAGGACAATGATTATGGTGATGGTGATAGCGATAATGTTTGTCAGACATGGACGCGCTGCGGAGGCAGGGGGGTGTATATCTGTGGAGGCGGGGACACCAGATGTCGGTCACGTGCAGTTATGTGACGGGAGACAGGACTGTGCCACTGGTGCTGATGAACGGGACTGCTGTGAGTCTGTCTTTTTGTCCGCCTGTATTTCTTTCTTTCCTAACATTTTTTTCTGTTCAGGAGAAAGGTTTACAGATAAAATATAATATTGTGCATTGGGAAGTTACAACAGTGTATCGCTCTGAGTATTAATCATTCCACATTAAGATTGATATGGGTAGAACAGTAAAATTAATATCCATTCAAACATGGATATATGCCATATTATAATGCTCATTTGACAACGAAATAACAATGACAGAAAATTGTATAAGACAATTTGTCTATTAATAAAATGTGTGAGATGCAACCATTAACTTTTGTTGATTGTCATTTGCAAAAAGCACCAACACATGGTTGAGATCAATTCTGTTACAATTTAGACATTTTTCTTTTGAGTATCTCACAAACTCCATACAAAATAATTGTATATGATTCCACTTGTTATTTGATAACAGTCCCATATTCATCAACATAAAACTTGTCATGAGGACACAATCATTAATATTAAATTTGAACCATTTTGATTTTGTCTCTTTGATTTTTTCTTGTATTTGAAGAAAAATAATTTTCCATTCGAGTCGATTTTCAAAAGAACGATTGCAATTTTTACAACCCATTTGGTAAAGCTGGTTTTCCAATAAAAATATCCTAAAAGAAATATGTTACCCTCGGAGCTTTTACCATATTTGGAAATGAGTTATTAATTATATTTTGAAGTTTATGAGAATTAAAAAATCTTCCATTTTCTTCAAGGATATCTTTTACATAATAGACTTTTTTTTCTAACCCAATCTTCAGAATACACACTTTGCCACCAATCTTGAATTTGTATTTGTATTTCTTTTTATCTAAACAGATTTCTCTGTGTGAAATTCGGGCTGCTCTCTCCAGGGAGAGCGCGTCGTTATACTTCAGCGCCACCCATTTTATATATTTTTTCCTGCGTGCAGTTTTATTTGTTTTTCCTATCGAAGTGGATTTTTCTACAGAATGTTGCCAGGAACAACCCTTTTGTTGCCGTGGGTTCTTTTACGTGCGCTAAGTGCATGATGCACACGGAACCTCAGTTTATTGTCTCATCCGAATGACTAGCGCCCAGACCACTACTCAAGGTCTAGTGGAGGGGGAGAAGATATTGGTGGCTGAGCCGTGATTCGAACCAGCGTGCTCAGATTCTCTCGCTTCCTAGGCGGATGCGTTACCTCTAGACCATCACTCCACTCCAATCTGTTATCAAAACAACAGTTCCATCAAAATATTGTGTTCATCATGTTCATCAACAGTGTCAAAAAATCTGAATAACGGCCAAATATGTCTTTCCAAAAAGAGTTTATTATTCGTCCTCCACCTTTCAGTGCTGTTGGGCAATATTCCTGTAGCATTCCAGGATCTAGACATTCTTTTAACATATGTTGTTCCATCTATGACTAAATGACTGAATGCAGCTTTTTTTCAGCCATATATGTTTCAGGGATTAAGTAAATGATGTGGAATATTTATACCTCCGTTTTGAATATTTTGCATTGCTGTTGATCTTTTATATCTTTTTATGTTTTTGCCCCAAACAAATTGAAAACACACTTCTTTTTACATTTTTGAATGCTTTCGTCTGGTGGTTTGGAAGCATTATCCATAAGTATGGTAACTTGGACAATGTAAGTGACTTAAAAATAGCTACTGTTCCTGGTGGTGTAACAAATATTTGTATCCATGCATTCAACAGATTTGTGTTTCAGTGATCTTGTATATCTAGACATTCAACAGTTTGTTTTGTTTCAATGATGTCTGTTATATCTAGTTCTGCCAGTTTACATAGGTCATTAGTGAACCAGATCCCCAGTATTTCAAACAGTGGTGGATTCCACTTTATTTCCACAGTCAGTAGAAACACAGTGTTACAATTAGATATATTTCCCAGCCATACATTGCATTTTTTAAAATTTTATTTTAATCCTGAAATTGCTTCAAATGGATCTCCTTGTCTACAGCCATTTAGTCCGGATACTTCCATTAACTATTACTGTGGATTGTAAATTTGTATAAAATGCTTCTATTCAACGACAAATGTATGACCAAATTCAAAGTGTTTTAAAACTGTATGTTTATATTTCCAGCAAACTGAATCGAACGCTTTTTTTTTTCAAAATATGTTGAAACAAATAGTCCTGGGAGAGTTTTGTCTTTCAAATAGTAAATAACATCATACAGAACCCTTGAATTATCTCATATGTATTGTCCTTATACAAAGTCTGTTTGATCTTCACTGATGAGTTTATTTAAAACTGTTTCAATCCTCTTTGTGAAGTGCCTAATTCATACATTACATTCAAGAGTGATATAAGACGCCAATTTCTGAGATATTCCCTATGTTTATCTCTTTTTGGTAGGGGGATTATAATACCTTCTGTTTGTGTAATTGACATCTCTTTTTTTCATATCCATGGTTGGGTAACTTGCTAAACTAAAACTAAAACACCTGGCTGTTTCAAGAAAAAAAATCAAGAATTCAACCGCTGTTCCGTCCGTTACTGGGCTTTTACCATTGTTCATTTTCTTTAGTGCTTGTCTTGCTTCTTCCAGTGTTATGGCCTCTTCTATTGCGTTTGCTTCAGTCTCTGTTAATTCGGGCGATATATTAACATACTTATCCAACTTGATGTCTTTTTCATGACGTTTTTTGTATGAATTCCGATAATATTCTTTTTTTTCTTTTTGTAATATGTCTTCTATCGTATCTAAAGTTCTTCCATTCTTGTATACAAATTTAAACATCTGCTTACTAACATAATGCCTTTTCCCAAGATTACAAAGAATATTTTATTTTGTTTTTTTACCTTCTGCTGCCCATCTAGCTTTACTTCTTATCAATATTCCTTGTAGTTTTGTTTTTCTAAGGTCATCAAGACTATCTTCTTATCATGATTTTGCTGTCTTCTTATGATTTATACATTTTACTTTCCAAAAACTCAATTTCTTCCTCTAGGTGTTCTTCTGCTTGTATATTTTTTTCTTCTTTCTTGAACTATATTCCTTTTTTTATTTCCATGAAAAGGGTATCTAGGAATAACTGATCTGATATAGTAAACTGTAGTTGTTCAGAAGGAATATTACGTAGGTACTTCTTGTCTGTTATAAACAACTGCGACATAGTGCTCTTTTGCATGATTAACTGTATTATCTATGGTCTCAACATAATTTTATCTTTAAAAAGTGATGCAATGAATTTTTAAAAAAAATCCTTGTTTTAATAGTTATCATTCCTAAATGCTAAAGGTATTGAACTAAATGAATGATCACTTATATAACCAATCAAAATATCAGTTTATTTTTCATTTGTCAATATATTTTCTGAAATTAGGGAGAAATCTTTGTCTGGTTTGCTGTGGTGGATTTGGTCTTCCCCACGTACACCTCTGTGTTTCTGGATTTACTTCTCTACATATATTTACCAATTCCAGCGCTGTGGCGAGGTGTGTTGCGGCATCACACATAAAAGTATGTTGTGACAAATTGTAATACAACACGGCACAATACAACGAAATACGATTTGCTTTTGTTGTGTGTGATTATATGCGAGTCATTGTGGGAATTATGTAAAAGTTTACATGGACAGTGTATCGGAAATGTATAACAAATAACATACCATGCTTATTATCCTCTCTCCGTCTGTCTCTCTGTCTGTCTGTCTCTTTCCGTCTGTCTCTCTGTCTCTCTCCCTCTGTGTGTGTGTGTGTGTGTGAGAGAGAGAGAGAGAGAGAGAGATTTGCGTGCTTGCTTGTGTGACCCCAATAACCTTGAAAATAGTTCCAGTAAATAAACCACTCAGTGTTCAGTGTTCTCTTTCCCCTTTTCATATACACGGACAAGGCACTTGCATGCACTAAGCCACCCACACCTCTGTTTACAACGTATTTCTCTGATATCTCGCCAACACTTTTTTTTAATTCTCGTGCATTTGTTCACCTATAGAAGTAGAATGAAGCCGTGCATTCTTTTATATGTGCTAAATATATGATGCAGACGGTTTAACATCTCCTCCAAAGGACTAGCACCCTGGCTCAACTTTAGTTGAGTAAAGGATAGGGAGTGTGGAGGGGACCTAAAAATTCAGGTCCTTGCGGGAATTAATAATATGCAAACAGGCGAAACACCATATTTAAACCTATTATTGTATAACATACACTTAAAGTATCAGGGAAACGTTCTTTTCTTTCCTGATTGGGTCAGGGGTGGGATAATACATGTAAAAGACATGTATAATACTAATGGCATTTTTACCTTTAATGATATATGTTTGAAAATCGGAGAGTCCCCAGCAAGAATATTAGAGTACAATGTTGTTGTTGCTTCTGTTCGACAGTTCACCTCTGTAATTAATGAAAAAAGAGTTCCGACATCGACCTGTCAAATATTCCTCCTTTCTGTGGTAAGAAATTATTCACTTGTACATACTTTAGATTAGTATTGTGCAATAACAACTACTCAATGCCATGTGCCATCACGTTTTGGGATTATAAATTTGGTGTCGATCTGAACAAGAAAATATGGGAGATTCCCAGTCTTTGTTCAAAAGAAACACGTGTAAGAGTATTGCAATGGAAAATCTTGCATAATATTTATCCCACTAATATCCTGTTGTGTAAAATGAGAAAGAAAGACAACCAAAGGTGCTCCTACTGCCCAGAAGAAACTGATTATACAGAGCATTTCTTTTTTCATTGTCCGCCTGTCAAAGGATTTTGGGAATGTATTAGCCAGTACATATTAACTGAATATAATGTCAAAGTAATTTTGTCTGGAACTGATGTTCTGTTTGGGATACCGGTCCTGCACAAGACCCGGGACCATACACTGATGCAAATCAATCATATTCTTCTGATTGCCAAAATGCCGTGCATCAGCATATATAAGAAAACTGAATCAAAATTACCATTGTCAATGATATTTGAAAATCAACTTAGATATCGTAAGATTTGTATGATTAAATAATATAAATTGCTCGCACGCACGCATGCACGCAAACACTCAAAAACATACACGCATATGCACATACATGCACGCACACATACACGCACATCGTGGCAAGTATTGGCTTTTCTTCCCTTGCTGGGAAGGGAGTGAATTTCTTGCCAATTTAAACCTTTCCCATGACCACTTTTCCTAGCTGTCCCTTGCTCGCTTTCGCTTCATCTTTCGACTGAACAAGGGACGGCGCCTTCTGGGAGAGATGCTCAATGGATGTGCCCTACCACTTCTAACTCCGCATACACTGTTACATACATGCACTAGGTCAACAAAACCACTGGCATGTAAACAAATGTAAACATTAAAAGGGAAGATAGGGTCGGTCCATTGTTATGATACAGATGACAATTTTTTTTTTTCCTTTCTTTTTTCTTTGGTTATGTATTAGGTTATTAAGAGAGAGGAGGAAGAGAGAGAGAATGGACGACAGAAAAGCTTCAATATCTAACAACTCATACTAGGGTAACAATATACTCAGACAGATGTAATCACTTGTCATACATGTTTAGAATGCATACATCAGAACATTAGAACATCAAAAAAGCCTGGCTTTTGTACGCAGACGTTAAATATTCTTAAAATGCACGCCTCGAGACACACTGGGGCAATTGCTGCGCCAGACGATAGGGGAAAAAAATGAAAGTGATTAGTTAAGGTGTGTAGGCAAAAGTGGTGCATGAAAGGTAAATATGAGTCTGTGAAAGAAGAAATAGAAAGATGTGGGAAAAAAGAGGAGGATGGACACACACACACACACACACACACACACACACACACACACACAAGAATTATAGAACGATGGGAAATGTCTAACATCATCATGCCCCACCTCACTTCTCCCACGAGAATGAACCTGAAACATGTAAATAAGTTTCCTCATATCCGGAAAGCAGCCCTTGTAAATGGACACATCACACTCAAATGAAGTTCGGCATCCTCACCCATCCCACCCCTTACCCCCTCTGTGTCCCCCCTATTAACTCCCCCCAGCCCCCACCCCCAATCTCTCGTGCATACACACTTCTCCGACAGTGTATCGAACAAGTGTCTCGCAACATCCTTGACATTGTGTCAGCCCTGCTAACATGCACGTATTTTCCCTGCCGCTCATTAACTCGATACTCGTGACTGCACTGAAGTGGTTTGCATTGCCTGCTTTCCGGAGTGGTTCGCTTGCAGGTCACATCCGGTATACAGTTACAGGTTACGCTGACACTGCAACGACTCACAAGACATGCATCGTACAGGCTGACTCAGGTTTATTCTATTGTTCTTACTACTTTTAGTGAAACAGCATCAAATAATCCAGTTTTACTATTTTGTCACTTCAATATTGCACTGTTTGCATTTTTTACACAGACTTTACAGGGATCTAATACAAATTACTCAATTACATTTGAGTGGTATTTTTACTTTTTTAATAGTTTGCCAGTTTTAGTCGCAGAAATGCACATATGTCGTTTTTTCCTGCTTCAGAGTAGAAAAAAGACTGATTTGAAAATGTTCTGTTGAAAAAGTAGCTCATTTATCATGCAAATAGTCAGTGAAATAAATGTATCCACAGAGCACCCATCACCTATATGAAGAAAACAGACTGATTTTAACTTTAAGTGGTCCGGGATTTACAAACTGTTTAGTATGAAGCTACACGATATGGCGACTTAAAGATGATTGTGAGGTTATTGAGGTGCCAGTCTGATATCAAGTGCAACAAAATATCATCTGACTGTCTTATCCTTTATTAACTACATAAACAGCTAAGATTTCAAGTCCTTTATGTTATTTTTTAATTTTTATTTTTATCTTTTTTATGCAAACGTATTATATTCTCTTCTTTGCAGTAGATGGTTGATAAGTAGACAGTTTCAGATTATAATTATTCCACATTTGTATTTGTTTTGTGTATCTGCAGAAGAGAACTCAGGAATGATATAGAGAGAATAAATATTTCGAAAACAAAAATAAATAAAAATAAAAATAAAAACAAACAAACAACAACAACAAACAATAACAAAACAATAAAAGCCAGACAATTTGACAGTTTCACCATAGATTGCATGGGTGGCCGATACAAGTCTTAATTGTGAAAGAATGGATACATATATATCATTTCTGTATATCTAATCAGACACAAAAGATTCTATCAATAACGAGAACACACAATAAGTGCTGATTTCTTTTTACACAAGTTTGATTTATGACGGTTTGAAGTTGAACTTTCAATATCTTTGGCCGGCCCGGGGCGGGAAGGTGTACCCTTTGTGCCAAGAGTTTAACTCGAGTACATCCTTGCTTTTCTCTTGCAAACATGTAAAGGTGAGTTCAACACACACCAGAGATCAGCAAGAGATTCGTGCACACCATTCTCTGGGGGGCGGTGGGGGGTGAGGGTCACACGGTGGGTCCACTGGTCATGCGGGCTATCCCAAGGTCTATATTTCCCAACGACTGTTTTCACTCAGGTCTACGTTCCTACAGGCTTATGCAGGTTTCACACATTCACAGTTGGGTGCTGGTAAACAATGGTCAGTAGTCAGCAGTGGTCAATGGTCGGCGGTGGCCATAGTGGTCAGTGATGGTGTGTTGAAGTGGTGGTCAGCGGTCATCAGTGGTCAGTGGTGGTAATCAGTGTTGGTCAGTGGTCAGTAGTAGTCAGTGGTGGTCATTGGTTGGTTTTGGTTAGTGGTCAGCAATGGTGAGTTGTGGTTGGTGGTAGTTAGTAGTAAAAACCGACGGAAAAGTGCTAATATTGAATCCAGTAGTACTCACAATGCAGAAAGATGTTAACATAAAGCAGACTGCAAATTTGGGGTAGTGGTCAGTACTGGTCAGTGAACAGTCAAACTAAATCAAGAATGTTAATATTGCATAAATGCATGATGTGCTGCTTTGTGAAAAAAAACTCTGCAGGTGTCATCAGGAGTTAGTCATGGTCAGCAGTTACCAGTAGTGGTCAGTTAATTAGCAAATGATATCAAGAATTCCCAGTGAACCATTATCTCGCAAAAACAAAACGATCTGAACAGTTAGTGGTTAGTAGTGGTCAGTTTGCGGTAAAAAAAAAAGAAGACTACCAGCACGTCATAATAATGCACAAATATGACAAAACAATGCAATCTGAAGATTTTTGCGCAGTGGTCAGTAGTGGTCAGCACAGGCAAGTAATAGCCAACAGTAGTCAATAGTGGTCAGCTAATGGTCAAATCCTACCAAGACTCAGTAGGTCTTAAACCTGGGGGAACACAGTCCTGGGGGAACAAATACCAGAGGAAACAAAGACCCATAAAAAGTAAAACTGGGAAAACATAGACCTGGGGGAACATAGACCTGGGGGAACATAGACCTGGGGGAACATAGACCTGGAACATAAACGTGGGGGAACAAATACCAAAGGAAACAAAGACCCACAAAACGTAAAATTGGGGGAACATAGGGCTGACCCCGAACCGCACACTTGATATCTGGTGAAGACATATAAACAGCAGTACTTTAGCTGGTAAGTTCATGCACTGTGAACTACGTTGGCCTGTTTTCAGGAACATCGACTGGAACTTTTGTGGGAGATCATCAACGATCGATCATTGACCATGCTGCCAATCCGTCCGAGCGTTTTGATCATCTTTCAGGTACATATACTGCCTTTCTTTTGACCAATCGTTTGATATGGAGGGCATTTGTAAACGGTTTGGTTCTGTAAGACCTCGGATTAGACAGCTGGGATGAAAAAAACTATATATATATATTTATCCCCCGCCCCCCAGATAGTGAGGCATACACCAAAAACAACATTCACCATTGAATTCCAAAGCGTGTGGTCAGGTAAAAAAAATAAAGGCTGAAAATTGATTTCTGTGTGTATTTTTAAAACTTTAATTAAAAAAAATCAGCTAAAACTAATAAGTAAGTAAACTAAAATATACCAAATAGAAACAAAAGAAATGACAAATAAATAAATGAAAATGATAAAACAAATACATTTAACTGATTTCTGCTCAATGTTTTCTATTCTTCCGCCAGTGTTTTCCTCCCCTTTCATTCCATAAGCAAATTTCACAAAGATGAAATTTACGAAACGAGACAGTGTCTTTTTGCTGGATTTTGTATAATATTTTTGTGCTGATGATGGATCCCAGGCTGTTGAACAAACGTGTGTACCCCATTAGGTCTTTCTTTGTTGAGCGTGTGAGCACGTGCGTGTGTGTGAAGGTAAAAGCATGTTCGAACTGCGCGCGCCGCGCGCGTGTGTGTGTGTGCGTGTGCATAAGTGCGTGCGTGTGTGTGTGTGTGTCCGTGAGTGAGTGTGAGAGTTTGTGTGTGCGTGTGTGTGTGTGAGTCTGTGTGCGCGAGCGCTCCTGTGTGTTTTACATCTGGGATGGTGTGTGCGTGCCCTTGTGTTTCAGATAAACTAAGCAATGTTTTATTTTCATGTCAATTTTTATATGTTACCCTTTAACCTTTATACATATTACCCTTTAACCTCCTTTGTGTCATTGTACAGCGTATTGTGTTCTATTGTTACGCACTTTATAAACAACCATTAACTGTAAACTTACCGACCTACTTACATATCTTTCCTTCTGACCTTCTTCCCAAGTCCTTATCTTCTTGCGCCCCTTCTTCTTTATTCTGACTTCTCATTACCTTTTCTTTCTTCCTTTGTTTCTTCTGATTCCTGATCCTGTCCTTCATTTCCTACGTTCCTTATCATATGGTTTCGTTGTCTCTCTTCCCTAATCCTTTCTTCTTCTCACGTTATTCCTTCTCCTTTCCATCCGTACCATTTCCTTCTCCTGATTCTTTATTCATAATTTCCTTTCCTTGTTTTGTTCTCCAGCAATTTCCTTCTCATCCTTTCCCTCTCCTTTCTTTCTCTTTTCTTTTCTTCTTCTTTCCGTTACTTCTCCTCTCTGTCTTCTACTCTACTCCTTTTCCTCCTTTCCCTGTTCCCCATTTCTTCTTCTCACTTCCTTCTTGATTCTAGACTTTGCCTTGAAGTCCTTTTGGTCTCCCCCTTCTAATCATCACGAACTGTTTTTATTATAAAGTAAAGGAAGACGGTATTGTGAGAAATGGATGGAGGCAATAGTGAAAAATGCAACTAAAGTTAGAGGGCAAAAGGCAGATGACGGAAGGAAAAAAAGGTGAAAAAAAGATAGAAAAAAGACCGTGCATGAAAACAGACCCTTAACACCTATGCACTCACTTCTTCAAATCAGGCAACAGTGTCATGCGGGTGGGGTGGGGGGGGGGGTTAATCATAAAGCTGTCAAAATGGGTATGGGCGAAGGGGAACAACTGTTCTTTGGCACTAATATATATCCTACACAGGAATAGTCTCCCCATGGCAACGCTGGTTTGTGTGTGTGTGTGTGTGGTGAAATGGTTAAAAAAAAAAGGCATCCAGTTGAAGCTCTTGTCATTGGAAGTGTATCAACTCCAACAGTTTCTCTCCTTACTTTTTTTTCCCCTTTTCTCTCTTTCTTTTCGATCTTTCTTTCGTGTGTTTTAAATGTCTACCTCTCCTATCACCCCACAAAAAAAATGGCTACCTTCTCGGCTTCACAATGTACTGTTGCTTTTTCAACACAAGGTGAGTGTTTACATATTCTTTGCCTGTTTCTCTAATGCGTTTGCGTCTTTGATGATGTATTCTTCTCTAGTGCTGTAATATTAGAACGCAAGAATAAATGATGAAGCCATAGACCGTCTCCCACAAGTCCCCATCAACGAAGCACTGGACGATCCGCCAACACTTCTTGAGACCCAGAAAGCAATCCGTCTGCTATCCAGTGGCAAAGCACCTGGCTCAGACTTCATACCAGCAGAGGTCTACAAGGATGGAGGCACTGTGCTTACTGAGAAGCTCCATCAGCTGTACTCACTCATGTGGAAAGAAGAGACGATCCCCCAGGATTTCAAAGATGCATCTATCATTCACTTGTACAAGCGAAAGGGGAATCGGCAAGCCTCTGATAACCATCGGGGCATTTCCTTGCTGTCCATCGCAGGCAAGATACTTGCCAGGATCCTACTAAACCGCCTCTCAGCACACCTTGACCAAGGTCATTTGCCTGAGAGCCAATGTGGATTCCGGAAAGAGCGCGGAACCATCGACATGGTGTTTGCTGCAAGTCAGCTGCAAGAGAAATGTCAGGAGCAAAATGCTGATCTGTTCTCCACCTATGTCGACCTCACTAAGGCCTTCGACACCGTGAGTAGAAAGGGACTGTGGTAGATCATGACCAAGTACGGATGCCCTCGGAAATTTATCTCCTTGGTCAGCCAATTCCATGAAGGCATGCAGGCTCGAGTCCAGGACAATGGCGAAACATCTGCTCCTTTTCCTGTCACAAATGGTGTCAAGCAAGGCTGCGTCCTGGCTCCAACACTGTTCAGCCTCATGTTCTTTGCAATGCTTACTGATGCCTTCAGAGATGGCGATGTTGGAATCGGCCTAAAGTACCGAACAGATGGCAAGCTGTTTAACCTCAGAAGGCTTCAAGCAAAAACGAAGGTCATGACAGACATCATCAGAGACTTTTTGTTTGCTGATGATTGTGCCCTCAACGCTGGATCTGAAGCTGACATGCAACTTAGCGTCGACAAGTTTGCCACTGCCAGCAGGTACTTCGGCCTTACCATCAGCACGAGGAAAACTGAAGTTCTCCATCAGCCAGCCCCAGGGAAACCCCACGTTGAGCCCAACATCACAGTCAATGGTCAGAGACTCAGTGTGGTGGAGCGGTTCACATACCTTGGCAGCACACTGTCATGAAATGCGACCATCGACGATGAAGTGAACGTCAGGATTGCAAGAGCAAGCGCAACCTTTGGTAGACTCTATGCAAATGTCTGGAACAGAAGAGGCATTAGTCTTGAGACCAAGCTAAAGGTCTACAGAGCAGTAATTCTCCCCACACTACTGTACGCCTGCGAAACTTGGACAGTGTACCAACGACACGCCAAGAAGCTGAACCACTTCCACACAACATGCCTCAGGAAGCTACTGAACATCAAGTGGCAAGACAGGACCCCAGACACAGAGGTGCTTGCAAAAGCCACCCTTCCCAGCATCTTCACCATCCTGATGCAGTCCCAGCTTCGCTGGGCTGGACACGTGGCGCGCATGCCAGACCATCAGCTGCCCAAAAGGCTCTTCTATGGCGAGCTGCAACAAGGGACGAGATCACACGGAGGTCAGAAGAAGCGCTTCAGAGATACTCTGAAAGTCTCTCTGAAAGCGTTTGATATTAACCCTGACTCCTGGGAGGAATCTGCAGTGGACCGTGACAAATGGCGCGCTGCTGTGCACAAAGGCCCCAGGTTGTGCGAGGCCAACAGGACTGCAGGCCAGAAAGTCACGTGCAAACAAGCTCCCTGACGATGATATGCCTCTCTTTGTCTGCCCCAACTGTCAGCGAACATTTCGTGCGCAGATTGGACTATTCAGCCATCTGCGCATTCACAAATAGATTCATGAGACACACACACCACCACCCTCCCCCCATCCCTCAGCTGGATGACAACGATGGTCATCATCGATCTCGATGGACACACACCAGTATTAGCACGCAAGAATATGGATCGATGTTTAATGCGATAATAGTGAATTGTGTGCACACTGTCTTCCTCCTGAACACAGTTGAACGTGTAATGTATGCATTGTTGTCTGCTTCACAAGAACAGTTAACAAGAAATCATGCGCAGTTGTCCTCTGCCTGAACCAGTTAATTAACTTGAAATGTATTCACAAGTGTCTTTTCAGGAAGACATTGTGTTGAGTCAGATTGGATTGGTTTCCTGATAATATATATAATTTGAGGAGACAGGCGTTGATGAATTGTTTTTGGAGTGTTAGGTCAGCGGTGGCCAAGTGGATAAAACGCCCGGATAGGAAGTGAGGGTTTTGCGTCCGATTCCCGCAAGAATCTCGGTATTTTTACCGCCATTCCCCATCTTCTGTCTTTTCCTCAACTGGAGTTGGGTCAGGGTGATGGTCTATCTGATGAGACCGTGTGTAACATGTGTTTAGCGCAGAAAGGACTTACGAAAGAGTTGACCGTGGCGAAAATTCCACTTCTGTTGGTGAACAAATACACACACACACACACACACACACACACACACACACACGTACATACATACATACATACATACGAAAACAAAGCGTTGCGCAAAATTTTGGTGACGAGATTTCCCTTAGAACAGCAACTCAATCGACGTACGGAGAGGCATATTGTAACTAAAGTGCGGTGTGAATGATATATGTCCGTCTGTATATGAAAGAGAGAAAGAGAACGTTGAACACCGAATGGTTTATTCTCTGGGACTACGGCCCAGAACAGTTGGCACACACACACACACACACACACACACACACACACACACACACACACACACAGATTCATTCACTCAAAGCACACGCAAGGACACACGCATACACACACACACACACACACACACATACAGAGAGAGGGGGAGACAGATAGACAGAGACAGAGAGAGTAGGGGACTGGGAGGTGGGAATAATAGGCATAGTATGTTATTAGTACATTCTTTCCAATATACTGACCACAAATAATTGCATCAGTCCAAACACGCACGTTGACATTCGTGCATATACAACAAAAAGGAGACCAGATTTGCAGCGAAATTTCATGCAAGATAACATATTAGGTTATTATGCAAGATATTGTTTAGCATTTCAAACACGAGAGATAGAAACACGACCGAGAAAAGGAAAATGGCCGTCTCATTTAAATCAAAGATAATAATAAAAAGGAAACATAATAATCGTAATACAAATAAAGCACAAGCTCTTCTATAATCCTGCACAGAACAGTGTGCCAGGTGAATGATGAAGGAAGTCCAGGGGTGAGCTGATCTCCGTCTACACTGTCATCACGTCAGTTCTGGCTGTGGTGGGTCAGGCGGTACTGCCTTCCTGATGAAGAAGAAGAAAAAAAGAGGAAAAAGTAATCATCAGCGTCATTGTCATTATTATCGTCGTTATCATCCTTATTTTCATTGTCAAGCAAGTCCGTTCCTACCTTAGTAACAACAGTTCATGTAACAAAAAAAATAGCATTGATGACGATAATGACGTTAATGATGCTGTTGTTGGTGATAACGTATTGGTGATACAATGATCAAGACAACGATGCTGACAAAGGTTATAATGGTGACACTTCACAACTATCCTACAACCCTATAGTTACAACGATGAAAACGGTAGTGATGATAATTACAGTGATACTTCTGGTAACGCGCAGTCTCCCCATTTCAGTACAGACTTTCTTGGACAGAGATACAGATACAGAAAGAGAGATTCGGGAGGGACAGAAAATGTGTGTGTGACAGAGGAGAAGGGTGAGAAAGCTACATAAAACTACATACATACAGACAGACAACTCACAGCAGTCCCGTTCATCAGCACCGTTGACACAGTCCTGTATCCCGTCACATAACTCTGTACGTGACCGACATCTGGTCTCCCCGCCTCCACAGATGTACATCATCTTGCTTCTACAGTAAAAGCCTGCAAAGGAGAGAAGACAAGACAAAGACAAGACAAAATCTTTATCATCGAGGGTAATAGATAAGCAAGTAACATTTTGGATTTTGGTTTTTTTTACATGCAGCCCTCGCCCTGAAGAGGGAATAAAGCTAAAGAAGCGAAAATGAGCAAAAAGAAAAAAACTAAAAAACAATCAAAATACATCAGTATTTTCCTATTAATCCACCATTCACAGCCATTCCACCCTACAAAAAAAGGGGAAAAAAGCATGAAACGCACACACACACACACACACACACACACATTAAAAATAATATTAAATTTAAAAAAAAAACGGCCTTAAGACCCAACGGAGAAAGCAACAGTCTTTCCGTCGCAATCAAACACCATTCCATCAGTTCACACACATAGACACATGCACGCGCGCGCGCACACACACACACACACACACACAATTGGAAATAATGAAAGACAGAAAGAAAGGAAAGGGAGGGGGGAGAGACATAGAGAGACAGCCACACAGACAGAGAAAGCACACAGAGAGAAAGAGAGAGAGTGAGACAGAGATAGGAAAGGCACGTTTCTTCACATACAGAGAAAAGAAAGACAAAAAGAGACAACTCACGACAATAATCTTCATTCCAGACATCATCACAGTCTGTATTACCATCACATTGGACGTCATGAGTTATACAAGACTGGACGTACATGGGGATGTATATTGCCCCTGGTTTGCCGCATCGTTGGATACGTCGTCATCGTGGACACAAAAATAGTCATCATTGGAATCATCATCATCATCATTGTCTCATTCTCTCATGTTCCAACTTCTGTTTAATTGAAAACAAGTTTGGGTATGTCCACGCGCTTTGTGCGTGTTCAAGTTCTGTTCAGTTCAAAATACTTTGTCTGCTTCAACAAAAACAGAAAATTCTGTTACGGCTTATTTATTATGCTCGTCAGCAAATATCAAAGAGAAAAACGAATAAATGACACACCCTTCCCTGATCACCAGGCACACATCAGTTATTATGTAAAAAGAAAAACATTTGGGTAGGATAGTATTACATTATAAGATAGAGCGAAACAATGTGTGTGTGTGTGTGTGCACGCACGCGCATGTGTGTGCCTGCGTGTGTGGGCATGTGCGTGTGAGTATGTTTCAATTATTTTGAAAAGGAAAATAATCAGTAACAAAATTATAATATTTTAAAAGACAAATGCTCATCAGCAAATCAGATCGAAAAACGAATGAGCAATTGGCACACCCTTCATTCATCACAATGTACATATGAACTATCATGTGAAAAGAAAACATTCAGGTAAGAAAACAAATTGTATTTTAAGATAAAGTGAAACATTCTAGTCATGTAAAATTATAACATTTTAAAGACAAAAATGAAATGAAACTAAACAAATAATGCATACACACTTCCCTTACAGCTTTGCAGACATCAATCATCACATGAAAAAAAAAATAAGACGAGTTTAATTTCAAGACATGAAATCACAGTTGAAAAGTCTAAAACCGCAACCAAGACTGCAAGCTTGCAAAACCCCTTTCAAACCCCTCTGCAGCAAAACAAAACATCCAGCGCGCGCACACACACACACACACACACACCACACACGCGCGCGTCTCTGTCCCCTCTTCCCCTATAACTCCCCTTCTACCCTTACTTCTTTCTTTACACACGCATGTATGGAAACAAAAGGAAGAAGGACAACTGTCATCTGAACGAAAAACAAATCGCAGGCAATGGAATTAAAACATTATTTGAGCGATTTGTTTATCACAGCAAAAGCAGAGAGAGCAAATGACTTTTTGTACACATTCTTCTTTGCAAGAGGGATTTTAAATCGTCTACCGGAAGGAAGTTTCTGACTGAGTTAAGTGGATGAGTGGAATCATTAAAAATTTGTAGTGCTTTCCTGCTAAGAGCGGACTGGTTTAGGGTGTTCAGGTCTTGCTGGTGCTTGGTTATGATTTTGATGGCCAGGTTTACAACTCGTCTTAATTTTGTCTTTAATCTGACAGTCAGATTACCAAACCAAGCGACAATGCTGAAAGCCATGACACTTTCTATCAGACCTCTGTACACTAGCTGAAGGATGTGTGGACTAACATTAAAACTCCTTAATTTTCGCTGGTGCGTTTTCTTGGTAGTCGCATCAACATGTTCGCTGAATGTGAGATTATGGTCAACTATAGTCCCGAGACATTTAAAAGTGTCCACTATTTCCACATGTTTCTGATCTATTATTACTTGATTTTGCGTGCGTGTGTCCCTTTCACTGCCTAAAATAAGTTCTTTTGTTTTCTCCACGTTAAGTTCAGAAACGTTATCCTTAAAGAAAAGAGTTTATGATACTAATTTCTTTCTTTTTTTTTAAGTTAAATTGAAAACTCGTCTTTTAAAAGACTCACAAAAGCCATGTCGTCAGTATATTTTATAAGATTGAGAAAAAGGTCTGAGCACCTGATGTCATTGATTCAGAGGCAGAAAAGCAAAGGGGATAAAACACAACCCTGAGGAATTCCAGTATTCACAGTAATATTTTCAGACATTATGGGCCAGCCAGGAGAACTGACATTCAGACTTACACACTGTGGCCGATCGCATAAGAGCAGTCTTATCCATAAAAATCAGGTCAGCTGTTACATCCTGGTCTATACGTTTCCTTGTTAAAATATGATGTTGAATAGTATTAAAAGCAGCGGACAGATCCATAAAAGTACCCTCACAGATGTTCCAGATTTGTACAAATGACTTGCGATAATATCAGTTAAAGTAACTGTTGCTTCATCAACATCTCGTCTGGCCTTGTATGCATATTTTAATTGATCCATGCAATCAGCTACAAATTTTCAGCAAGTGTCCACAAACAACTCTTTCCATACATTTGGCAGTGACAGATATGAGAGCCACTGGGCGGAAATCTTTCATTTGTACAGCACCAGGCAACTTTGGCAATGGGATAATGGTTGTCATCTTCCATAATCGGGGCATAAAATTATGATCTAAAAGAGACTGAAAATTCATGTGTAAAAGCTGGTCTGCACAAACTTTTAACACGGGACCTGACAGGCTGTCTGGTCCGGGGGCTTTATTTGGGTTGACACGTGAAAAACACCTCGTCACCTCAGCTGTGTCCAGTTCCACAGGACAAGAGACAAGTGACTCACATAGATCATCACACTCTGCACAGAAATCATGCCTGTCAAACCTTGCATAAAACCTGTTCATGTCACTGGCAAAGCCAAAGGGGTCATCAGACAACAGAGCTTTGTGTCGCTGTTTCCTCCACATCATTGTATTTAACCCCTGCCATGCCTTCCTAGCATCCCCACACAACAATCTGCATTCCACTTTATCTTTGTTCTCTCGTTTTGCTGACTTGAGTTGACTGTTAAAACTTATTTGCGCTCATATACCTTAAAAGTGTCACCAGCTAAAACTGCTTTATTCTTTTCATTAAGAATACTTTCAATTCTTTAGTAATTCATGGTTTATTATTTAAAAAATCTAAGTGGTCTATGTCTTAATAACTGAATCTTCACAAATTGGATGTAAGACACAACATGATCCACAAGTTCTTCAAGACTATTGGAACAACAGTCAATAAATAACTGCCAGTCAGTGGCTTCAAAACAACCTTTTAGAGCTTTGGCACTGTCACTGTCCCACTCTTGTGTTGTGCAAGACTGGTTTTTCACGTTTCACTTTTTGAATGTATTTTGGTATAAGATGTATAACATTATGGTCCGACCTGCCAAGAGGTGGCCTGCATCAAGCAGCATAAGCATAAAGAATTCCGCCATAACAACAACCTAAAGTCCTGTTAAGACGTATAGGACAAGACACATGTTGATGAATGTTAGGCAAATGTCCTGTTATGTCACATGTGTTAAAGTCCCCAAGACTATACATGGTTTGATCCACTGACCTACTTAGCGCTGGGTTGTAACTGTCAGCCACACGTTGTGCTGCTTTTGCATTGTCTGGACCTGGAATGTAGGTCAGAATCACAATCAACTGACCAAATTTAGGGGAAAGATAGTGACGACGGAAAGCAACAGTCAAGATTTCATAAGATTTCGTGCTGATGCGCTCACGAACACAAAAGTTTGTTGCCTATTTTTTGTGCATGCACAGGCCACCGCAAACTTTTTTCTCTGTTTTTGTTCTCTCTATCAAAACGAATGGTTGTAAACCCCTCAATATCAATATTCTATTCCCATTCAGAAAGCAATGTTTCTGTAAAACAAAATAAACCTGTTCTTCAACAGTCAATGTCATACTGAATAAGAGCAGAAAGTTCGTCAAGTTTGTTGTGCAGAGAGCACGTTGGAAAGGGTAATGGCTGGTAGTGGTGGTCTGAAGCCATTCCTTCTCAGTCTGTTTCTCACTCCTCCTCTAGCACCACGTTTCTTTTTGCCATTCTTTCTCTTGGATGTTGGTTCAATAAAATCAGTGATAAACTGGGGAGGGGGTGGGTGGGGGGGAGGCGTATAGAACTGCTGTCTTTAAAAGTCAGTATACAGTAAAAACTCACGGCTGTAGTGCGGCAGTCTAATGGCGGCTGTGTCATAAGACTCACTCGAATCAGTCCGTGAATGAAAAATCCCCTCTGCAAACTTAAAACAAAAGCACAGCACTAAACAAGAGGCAAAGCCCGCAAAACTCACTTGCGCTTCATGCTTTATCCAGTAAAGGAATCATTAGGAGAGGAAACAACAACAGAGATCTAAAAAAATCGTTAAAACGTGCTCTGTATTAAATATCATATATCAAATAAGCTTGGGAGAAAAAAAAAGAAAGAAAAAAAGGCATGGGAACAGGATCAAACCAGTTCTGTTCCGAACCAAGCTGACAAATCCCCACTGCTGTGGCGCAACTGACGTGGGGTCGATCTTGACCAGACACAAATGACCCCAAGGATCTATTCGAGACTAACCCAAAATTATCCAGGGTAAAATACAATTGGAAGGGGTCGTTCGAGGTTGTTATACCATGAGTAGTTCCGTTATTGATTGGTTGTTGCTCGATTGTTGCTTAATACAGTAGATCTATTACATGCACAAAGGTATCCAAAGGACTTCTTTGGAGGGAGTCCATGACATTGCAGTCCCTCTTCTCTCATTGTGTTCAGCTTGTACTTCTGTACTTTCCCGCCTTCTCTCTCCCTCTATGTCTCACTCTTTCTTCCCTATCACTTTTCTCGTGTTGCACTTTTTTCTGTATTTGCTGTGAATTTGTTGTCATTAGCGTTTTTCTATTTTTCGAATCGGTACTTAACTTGAGAATCTCAAACGTTATCGTTATCAGGGGAACCTTTTGCGATAAATACGATCCCCACCACGTGAAAATATTTTTCTTTTCTCTCGTGCTCTTTCTGCCTGTTCATTGATCTTTTGTCTTATCTCCTCCTTTCTGTCTTCCAGTTCCATTCACCTGCTTGCTGAAGTCCCCCAACACCTAATTCCAACGGGAAAAATCAAAACAAAGCATACACAAAAAAGTGAAGAAGACATTGAAATGAATGATAAATGTGTTTAGGCCTACTTGTATGAAGGTTCCATTTCGGCCACTGTGAGTACAAATATCTACAACACTATATACAATCATTATAATGATATTCTCGCGATTACAAAATCATTGTCTGCTTTCTTATCATGGTCATTACAATCATCATCATCATCATCAACATCATTATCACCATGCCGCGTAATGAATAGTGCATCAGACCGACACACACTGAATAACTATTTTGTTGAATCTATCTATCTATCTATCAATGTATATGTTATCATTCTCATCATTATTAACCTTTTGAAGACTGAAAGACCCAAATCGCCCCATACTCTGCAAACCTCAAAGACTGCCATTTCGTTTTGCTTCAAAGTGCTTTCAAGTCCTAAAGCCCCCAAACAGCCTGGAAATTTGGTGTCTAGCCTGACAAAGAGTGGGTTTCGCGTGACTGGAGTGCAAGTGGTAGTGAGAGGTAACCAGTCACTCCCTGACATCACTCCCCAGGGATGACGATGGGCATATGCCCCATCCACCCCCAGGGGACTGACTCCCCCATGGTCCAAAATCACTACCCCTCACCTAAAATTGTCCCAAAGACAAACACATTGCTCCTGGATCTAAGGGGGAGTGATTGTGAACCTAAGCCAGAATCACTTCCCACCCTGTTCCAAAACCACTTCCCATGGATTCATAGTACATTGCCAACACCGCATGAGGTAGATATAGGCACATGCTCATTTCCACCGCCCTGTCTGATAGGGGGAGTGAGTTGGGGCACGTGCCTTAACTGAATCTCCGGAATATTTTCAGACAGGATAGTGGTGAGCCAGAGTCACTCCAGGGGAGTGAAATCAAAACAAGGGTTGACTGATTTTGGACTCATACCTGAATTCATTCTCAGTCCCACCAAACACATACACAGTTGACGGACGCTTCTTGCACAAAGGACATGATGAAAAGGTGAAGGGGAACAATTCTGGCTCTGTACCTTAACTCCCATCCCCCCTCCCGTTCTGAGGTTTTCAGCACTTGTATGGGAAGTGAATTGGGCGTTATATTCAAACTCATCCGTATTCACGAACACATGAACACTCAGGTAATTGTGTTCACACCATGTATGTATTTTCCACATCTTCCTTTAATCCTCGACTGTAAGCTTTGTGATGTGTACATTGTTCAGTTAAATCAGACACGTGTGAGTTGAGTATCATTCAAGCCACTCTTTGTCATGGACATCCGATCTGTTAGCAAAGAAAATATTTTATTTGTTGTGTTGTGATTAACAGCCCATGATATGAAATGATGACTGACATTTGATACCATTATATGTTTGATTGTGTTTTTCCCATCATCATCATATAATAATATTCATTCAATCAAACCACACTGGCAAAATGGACAGTATTTTTAAACATTATTAACGTAGTAACTATATACTTTATTACTGAAATGAAGGAAATTATATCTGAACTGATGCAATACACGTCAGAGATGTACTCTTCCTTTTAAAATATCACTTTAGTGACCTGTAAAAAGAAAGTCTCTTTTGGTCTCTGATAGTATCTGACCATTCTACTGATCTAAATACACAATTTCATCAAAATATGTAAAACTATCTCTTTCTTGCACACACACACACACACACACACACACACACACAAATTCAAATTATCTAAAACACTAGTTATTCCGTGATCTGCCTGCGTTATGTTTCTTCCATTTCTTCTTTCTTTGTGTTTATTTTAGACCTGTTTTGTATTGGGTATATTTTCTGTTCTGTAAATACAGATTTCATAAATTTGTATTTTTCACAACTACAGTTAATCATGCAAAACAGAGCTAAAAGACACTGTCTTATGTAGGCCTACTTGTTGTAGCATGTGAAAGAAAAGAAAGATTGGCAAAAGAAAAGTAAGAAAATACTGAAATCATTAAGTGTTTCTGTTCTATTTTTTTACTGTCGTTTAATTTCTTGTCATTTTGATTTATTTCCATGTTCCTGTGTTGATACGTTTCATTTAGTTACTTTATTTTGGGTTGGTATTATTTGCCTGGTTTGATTGAGTTATTTTGATTGATTTTTTTTAACTCACAAAAACTCCATTTTGTGACTTCTGATCATACGCTGTGCAACTCAAATATCAGCTGAATGTGAAAATACTGGTGTACTGTCTTGCTATTTGAAACAATGGAAAAAATAAAGTCGATTCTTTTTCATCAGCTCTTTTCGTGGTCTTATAGTAGTACAAAATATACGCATAATCTCCTCATTAAACACTTGATCGGGTTTGCTGTTGTTTTGTTTTGTTCTTAACACCAAAAACAACAACAGTGGTATACGTACCTGACAGATGATCAAAACGCTCCCTAGGATCAGCAGCATGATCGCTGATTGCTCGGTAACTATGTCTGAAAATTGTCCAAAAGAATGTTCCGGAACACAGACCAACACCAAAGTACTGCACTTTATATACGTTCACCGCGTACCACGTGTGCGATATATTTCCTGGGACACACACACACACACACACACACACACACACATGCACGCACGCACGCACGCACGCACACACACGTGTGCAGATCAATTTGTTGTCACACAAGCAAGCATTCTCGATTGTTCAGTGTTGAAATCTGCCGCGGGACACGCACACACACACACGCACACACACACACACTCACACACACACACACACAGATATATATGTATGTATATATATATATATATATATATATATATATATATATATATATATATATACACGCACTCTCTCTCGCAGATATATATAGATACGAGGGTCATTCAATAAATAAGGTGAATTTTTCGGTATAAGGACTTCTAATACAGATAGAAGCTTGCTTTTTTTTTCTTTTTTTGTTTGTTTTACTTCTTTTTCACATGGATTAATTTGTTTTGCAGATTAAAAAAAACTTTGAGAGTTTTGGCGATTAACAAAGATGGCCGACCAAGAAGCATGCTCCAGGATTGAACAGCGGTCAGTTATCAAGTTTTTTGGTTGCTGAATGGTGCAAACCAGTTGAAATTCATAGGAGAATGTCAGCTGTGTATGGTGCCACATGTTTCAGCCGAAAAAATGTCTACAAGTGGGCTAAATTGTTTAAAGAAGGACGGAGCAGTGTTGAGGATGAAGACAGGCCTGGAAGGCCTACAGAAGTGAGGTTTCCTGAGGTGATCGAATCAGTCAATGACCTCATTCAGTCTGGCAGAAGGGTGACAGTGGATGACATTGCAAGGACTTTGAGCTTATCTGTTGGGACAGCACACAAAATTGTCCATGATGACCTTGGCTACTCGAAGGTCAGCTGCCGGTGGGTGCCAAAGATGCTTACTCCAGAGCACAAACAGAGGAGGGTCGAGTTGTCCCAGCAGTGTCTCTGCCGCTATGAGAAGGATGATGATGAGTTTCTGAAGAAGGTGGTCACATGTGACGAGACATGGGTTTGGCACTATGAGCCTGAGTCCAAACGGCAGTCCATGGAGTGGAAGCACGTAGGCTCTCCAGTGAAGAAGAAGTTCAAGTCCCAGCGGTCCACGAGGAAGGTGATGCTCACCGTTTTTTGGGATATGCAAGGCCCAATCACCATTTCATTCCTTGAGAAAGGAAGCACTGTGAATAGTGCCAACTACTGTGAACTGCTGAGGCAGGTCAAGAAAGACATAAAGAACAAACGCAGGGGTCATCAGTCAGAAGGAGTCATCTTGCATCATGACAACGCAAGGCCTCACACAGCAGCCCGAACGGTGCAGACCATCAACGAGCTGGGCTGGGAACTGCTCCCTCATCCCCCTTACAGCCCAGACCTTGCCCCTTCAGACTTTCACCTGTTTGGTCCCTTGAAAGCGTTCACGAGAGGCACGAAGTTTGAAAGTGACGATGAAGTCAAAAGTGTTGTGAGCGACTAGCTGAGACATCAGTCCAAAGATTTTTACGCTGAGGGAATACGGAAGCTTGTGCACAGATGGGAAAAGTGTGTAACAGTGCTGGGAGACTACGTTGAAAAAAAAAAGGAAGCTTCTATCTGTATTAGAAGTCCTTATACCGAAAAATTCACCTTATTTATTGAATGACCCTCGTATATGGGATACGTCATCTCTGTAATTAGTAAGCAATAAAACCGTCTTCTAATGTCCTGTAAAGCGAGTGCCTGTGATTGTCGAAACAGAGTGGTAGACTCACGTGAGTTGAAAGGTTAAAAGACTGCAGACGTTGGAGAGATGGTGGAGGGATAAGGGTGGGGTGAAAGGGAAGGGCGATGTCAAGCATTGATTTCACAGGCCATTTCATCATGGCGTTTGGATATGTTGCTAACGCGAAAATGTGAAATTATTCAAGAAGTTGATGCAGAAAATGTTTTGAAAAATCATATTCTTTTCAGGACCTTATTCAGATACTATTTATATTTGGTTATTGTGGTTTCTTATCAAGCACAAATTGCTCTCCAGTATGGCAGACTTAAAATTAATGACTTACTTTTTATTTCCATACCAGCGCATATTCCAATGACCTAACAGTGTGAAGCAGTAAAAGAATAATGGAGAAATCCCCTCCTTTTCCCCTCCTGCCTTCAAATCGTGGCGCTGTGTATACATACATACACACACACACATACATACATACATACATGTATACATACATACATACATACATAATCAAGCATAGCAGACATGTCATGGGTACATACTGATGGACATGCCACAGTTAAACCTATTGCTCACAGAAGACATGAGTTATTGGACCCCAGTGGAGGAAAATTCTGCGTTAGAAATTTCCTATTTTCTAGTACCGTCTTTCTTTTCCTACATTTTCCTTTACCTTTTGTGTCATCTGTTCCTATCTTCCCTTATGATTCACCTGTATGTTCTGGAGAAAGTCACCCAGCTCCTACGAAAATCAAATTCAACAACAACAGCAACAACAAGACGTAGGAAAAAGGTATGTTACGAAGTGAAAGTGTTGATAATAATTCTATTGAAACCTGGTCTTGGACCTGAACAGCCCTGAAGATGCTCGCAGTCGGCCATTGTAACAAACAATGTCTGCAACAGAAAGGATAATCATTATCGTTGTCCTCGCAGTGATCGACGTATCATCTTTTTTTTCTTTTTTTTAATTGTTGTGGTCATCATAATCACCATCGTCGTTACCATCATAATCATCACCATCGTCATCTTCATCATAATCACCGTAATCATGAGGCATGCTCATAAGTTACGAGTCAAGATTTTTTTTAAGGAAAGGACACATCCACTATCTTGTTGACTATGTCTGTCTTCCTGCTATGTTATCATTCAAAGGGTATTTTTGAGTGCACATGACACGTATATTGATCTCCCTCTCTCTCTCTCTCTCTCTCTCTCTCTCTCTCTTTCATCCTCTCTCTCACTTCAATCTTTTTCTCTCACAGACACACACACACATATAGCATATTGATAGTAAATCTGGATCACGATCATCCTTTTTTTGGCTAAAAGATCACCTCTGTGTGTGTATGTGTGTGTGTGTGTGCGCGGGCGCGCGCGAGCGCGCGCATATATACGTTGTTGGTTTTACACTATGTTAAATTTCAGTTAGATTTAGTCTCCCTGAATGAGACAAGTGCGAAAACCACAGACAACCCCTTCCTTCCTCCCCTCCCTCCCAGCAACACATGTTCTGTTTGCAGACACGTACAGCGAGAACGACGGATGACGAACTTTTCACACCATGTCTATATTTTTCACATCATCCTTTGATCTTAGGCGTATGCTTTGTGATGTACACTGTATTCAATGAAAATCATGGATGCACCCTCGCTCAAAGCATTGGCATCTCATCGATTATGTCATCGTCAGGAAAAGGGATAGGCAAGATGTACGTATAACAAAGACCATGTGCGGCGGCGAGTATTGGACAGACCATCGCCTTGTAGTCTCGAACCTGAATATTCGAATCCAGCCCAAGAGATGCCCCCAAGGCCAGAAGGCTCCAAAACGGCTCAACATCGCTAAGCTGAAAAACATCACCATCAAACAGTCCTTTGTGGAGCTGCTGGAAGATTGTCTGGAATCCGCCTCTCTGGACAACCAGAATGTGGAGTCTGACTGGAGGACCCTGTGTGAGCTGATCTATAGTACAGCTTCAGAGACCCTGGGACCCATGACCAGAAAGCACAAAGACTGGTTTGATGAAAACTGTGATGAAATCAAGCAGCTTCTGGATGAGAAACGCTGTCTGCATCAAGCCTACCTGAGCAACCCAAAGTCTGCATCAAAAAGAATGCGCACAACGCCATCCGCAGGACTGTTCAGCAAAAGTTACGCCAGATGCAGATAAGTGGCTGAGTGACAAAGCTGATGAGATCCAGGGATATGCTGACAGGCACGATATGAAGAGTTTCTATGATGCCTTAAAAGAAGTCTACGGCCACATATCCTCAGGATCATCCCCCCTCCTCAGTGCAGATGGGAATACCTTGATCACCGAGAAGGAGAAAATTCTCGAACGCTGGGCTGAGCACTTCAACAGTGTCTTAAATCACCCCTCCTCCATAAATGATGAAGCCATAGACCGTCTCCCACAAGTCCCCATCAACGAAGCACTGGATGATCTGCCAACACTTCTTGAGACCCAGAAAGCAATCCGTCTGCTATCCAGTGGCAAAGCACCTGGCTCAGACTCCATACCAGCAGAGGTCTACAAGGATGGAGGCACTGTGCTGACTGAGAAGCTCCATCAGCTGTACTCACTCATGTGGAAAGAAGAGACGATCCCCCAGGATTTCAAAGATGCATCTATCATTCACCTGTACAAGCGAAAGGGGAATCGGCAAGCCTGTGATAACCATTGGGGCATTTCTTTGCTGTCCATCGCAGGCAAGATACTTGCCAGGATCCTACTAAACCGCCTCTCAGCACACCTTCACCAAGGTCATTTGCCTGAGAGCCAATGTGGATTCCGGAAAGAGCACGGAACCATCGACATGGTGTTTGCTGCAAGGCAGCTGCAAGAGAAATGTCAGGAGCAAAATGCTGATCTGTTCTCCACCTATGGCGACCTCACTAAGGCCTTCGACACCGTGAGTAGAAAGGGACTGTGGTAGATCATGGCCAAGTACGGATGCCCTCGGAAATTTATCTCCTTGGTCAGCCAATTCCATGAAGGCATGCAGACTCGAGTCCAGGACAAAGGCTAAACATCTGCTCCTTTTCCTGTCACAAATGGTGTCAAGCAAGGCTGCGTCCTGGCTCCAACACTGTTCAGCCTCATGTTCTTTGCAATGCTTACTGATGCTTTCAGAGATGGCGATGTTGGAATCGGCCTAAAGTACCGAACAGATGGCAAGCTGTTTAACCTCAGAAGGCTTCAAGCAAAAACGAAGGTCATGACAGACATCATCAGAGACTTTTTGTTTGCTGATGATTGTGCCCTCAACGCTGGATCTGAAGCTGACATGCAACTCAGCGTGGACAAGTTTGCCACTGCCAGCAGGAACTTCGGCCTTACCATCAGTACGAGGAAAACTGAAGTTCTCCATCAACCAGCCCCAGGGAAACCCTACGTTGAGCCCAACATCACAGTCAACGGTCAGAGACTCAGTGCGGTGGAGTGGTTCACATACCTTGGCAGCACACTGTCAAGAAATGCGACCATCGACGATGAAGTGAACGTCAGGATTGCAAGAGCAAACGCAACTTTTGGTAGACTCATGGCAAATGTCTGGAACAGAAGAGGCTTGAGACCAAGCTAAAGGTCTACAGAGCAGTAGTTCTCCCCACACTACTGTACGCCTGCGAAACGTGGACAGTGTACCAACGACATGCCAAGAAGCTGAACCACTTCCACACAATATGCCTCAGGAAGCTACTGAACATCAAGTGGCAAGACAGGACCCCAGACACAGAGGTGCTCGCAAAAGCCACCCTTCCCAGCATCTTCACCATCCTGATGCAGTCCCAGCTTCGCTGGGCTGGACACGTGGCGCGCATGCCAGACCATCGGCTGCCCAAAAGGCTCTTCAATGGCGAGCTGCAACAAGGGAAGAGATCACACGGAGGTCAGAAGAAGCGCTTCAGAGATACTCTGAAAGTCTCTCTGAAAGCGTTTGATATCAACCCTGACTCCTGGGAGGAATCTGCAGTGGACCGTGACAAATGGCGCGCTGCTGTGCACAAAGGCGCCAAGTTGTGCGAGGCCAACAGGACTGCTGCAGCTGTTCAGGAGAGGCAGGCCAGAAAGTCACGGGCAATGATATGCCTGTCTTTGCCCCAACTGTCAGTGAACATTTCGTGCGCAGATTGGACTATTCAGCCATCTGTGCATTCACAGATAGATTCATGAGCATCCTCCCCCCCCCACCCCACCACCACCCTCCCCCCATCCCCCAGCTGGATGACAACGATGGTCTTCATCGATCTCGATGGACACACCACCACCAGCCCATGATATGAAATGATGACTGACATTTGATACCATTATATGTTTGATTGTGTTTTTCCACATCATCTTCTCATGTTATATGTAAGCTTTGTGATGTGCTCATTATATACTTAGCATGTGTCAGCTGAGTGCCTTTTCACAACTTTCTGTTCTTAACAGATTCCTTTTCAGACGAGCGCAATAGCCGAGTGGTTAAAGCGTTGGACTTTCAATCTGAGGGTCCTGGGTTCGAATCTCGGTAACAGCGCCAGGTGGGTAAAGGGTGGAGATTTTTCTGATCTCCCAGGTCAACATATGTGCAGACCTGCTAGTGCCAGAACCCCCTTTGTGTGTGAACGCAAGCACGTTAAAGATCCTGTAACCCACTTCAATGTTCGGTGGGTTATGGAAACAAAAACATACCCAGCATGCACACCCCCGAAAATGGAGTATGGCTGCCTACACAGCGGGGTAAAAACGGCCACTGGTCATACACGTAAAAGCCCACTCGTGTACAAAGAGTGAACGTGGGAGTTGCAGCCCATGAACAAAGAAGAAGAAAAGAAGAGATTCCTTTTCAGAACAGGTTTTAAAGTTATTCATTGATTCATTTTTGACTCACTGGTGTAAACAAAGTGAGTCTATGTTTTAACCCGGTGTTCGGTTGTCTCTGTGTGTGTGTGTGTGTGTCTGTGTGTGTGTGTGTGTGTGTGTGTGGTAAACTTTAACATTGACATTTTCTCTGCAAATACTTTGTAAGTTGACACCAAATTCGGTATAAAAATAGGAAAACTTCAGTTCTTTCCAGTCATCTTGTTTAAAAGAATACTGCACCACTGGGATGGGCACACAAAAAAATTTAAAAAATGAAGCCTAGTTATATGCAAACTGTATTTACTGTTATATTTATATTTTTTGTATTCTCTAAATTTGGCACTTTGATCTGATATTCTGACACAACAACAAAAGCAGTCATTATTATCATATTTTGTTCAAACAGGAACTTCTTTTGCTAAGCATGGAAGTTTTATTTCTTTTGCAAAAGTTTTGGTGCAGATAGTAAAAAAGGGAAATTACTCTGTAATTAATGCTAGGGGACTTAATTTGCTTTAAACTGAGCTTTCTCATCTTAAATATTACATTTTGAAGTTATACTCAATACATAAAAAGCCTGTGTGTTTTACTCTCAGTGTACAGGGCTTTCACTATGTTCATTCGCCCAAGTGGTCTTTTTCGGAAAATACTAAACTCAATACGACGAGTGGACTTTACAGATCTGTTGGCTGAGCCCTGAAGGTCATGGGCAAAAATCAATTGCGTACACATATTTATACACATTCAAAGCGCGTGTTCATATTCTTCGCGAACGCGAACGACGCCATTTTGTTTCAAGTTGTTGACCTGCCCGTTCAATCCTATATTCAATGGACAATACACGATAACATGTGATGGAAAGTTGGAGAAGGAGACTGTTAAATATTTATTCAGAGAAAGATTTGTGAACGCCTCATCACTTACTGGATTATGCTCCAAACTGTCATAAAAATATCCACATACTCAGTCGGAATTCACAGTTAAAAATTGTAAACCATGCAAGTTAATACCCTTGAACTGATCACGATGAAATGAAAAAATTTCCAGTCTTGACTTTTCTCAAAATGAAGTCCTTTTCACTTCTTACGACGTTTAGAAGTACTTGTACTTGGCTCTACATGTTATTAGTTTAACAAAATACTAAATTTTCATATCAACTTTAAAACTATAAAACTAGAATGAACATAAAAGAGAAATTGAATCGAACGTGTTGTACTACATTCCCGGCGGGTGTAACTAAACTTGTACATCTATCTAGATCTAGTGAAAACGGCTAAATGTTGCAGTGTGATTGCAGCGATAGCCATTAAAAAGAATTTTTTATTGCCCTTAAAGATTTTTTGAATGCCCAAGATCAGTACACCAGAATAATATGATTTAAACAGCGTTCTCACTGCGAATACAGCAATTGATTTATCGCCCTTTAAAAAAGTATGTTCAAATGTTAAATTTTAGAACGTCAGTTAAGGATCCACGATAGTGTAATGGATAAGGCAGTTTCTTCTCACCCGAGCATGCGGGGTTCGAATCTGGTTAGGACTTTTTTTTCTTTTTCTTTTTTAAACGCGAAGCTTTATAATAACAAATACAGAACACATTTTAACGATTATATATATTTTTTTTTTAAAGTGTATCATAAATGAGTCTTGAAGGCCTTGCCTCTCTTGTTGTATTATGTACTACAGTTTGAATGATAAGGGGGGTTTATGTATTGTGGTTGTTTTTATGCTGGATAACAGGATTGAAGAATCAAAAGAACCCTGCTCGCAGCGCCAAGTTGAAATACGGTTGTGAAAAGGGGTTATCGTTGTTAAGAATTGTGATAAAAACGATACAAAATTTAAAACATTAAAAGAATATCCCTGATTAAATCCTGTTGGTGACGCCAGTTTTGTAACCGATCGTGGCGATAGATAAATAGGATTTAATGAAATAATTTAAGGGATTCAAAGAAATAGAAAGTGAAAGGACAGTTCTCCCGTCTAGCAATTATCGCCGCAGTTAGTGTTTTAGCTGAATAGAATTGGAAATAGCCCCATAGTAAGTACCCATTTACTAGGAACTGATGGTGAAAATGATGTGCATATCTGAAAATCAAACAACTGGCTGATGACACTGCTCTATTTCTTTAAGAAAAGAAAAACAAAGAAAATGTAATGCAATCGTTCAATATAATTACATCTTTTAAAAACAAAATCGGGATTAAAATTAAGCCTTTATCAGTTGAAGGCTCTTAGAATGAGCAGACAAGTTGAAGAGCTAAATCTTCCCTTTCGATTAGTTGGTAAAATTGAAGAATTTGGATATGCATCCAAACAAATAGCAAAAATATTGAAGATAACTAGAAAGATAAAATTCGGAAAAGGCTATCCCAGGCTTGAACTTTCAAGTCGCAGAGCTTCCTCCCAGCTCTCCTAGTTAGTATTAACAGTTATAAATTCCAGGCAGCCTCCTCGTTCGATGCGTTTTGTAGAAAGGCAAATATCACTTTTCATGTTGTGTGAATTAGTTTAACCCTGAACCATGAGAGCTCGGACATGCAGATATGCCTGCCACTTCATATTGTATGGTTTGAACATGATTTTTCTTATAAGTAATATAATGTATTTTGACATAATTCTCCATGGCAGGACGAGTGCAAAAAACACAGACGACAAGTCCACCCCCTCTCTTTTTTCCCCCCACCCACTCTCTTCCCCCCCTCTTTCCCCCCCCCCCACACCCCCTCTCCTTCCCCCCGCCCCACACCCCCTCTCCTTCCCCCCCCCCCTCTTTCCCCCCCCACCCCCTCTCTCTCCCCCCACACCCCCTCTCTCTCCCCCCACACCCCCTCTCTTTCCCCCCACCCCCTCTCTCTCCCCCCACCCCCTCTCTTTTTCCCCCCACACCCCTTCTCACCTGGGTCCCTTTCCTCCCAACAACATATGTTCTGTGTGCTTACATGAATAACAAGAACGACGGATGACTAACTTTTCACACAATGTATACAAATTTCACATTAACTTTTTTGTGGGGGGGGGGGGGGGGAGGTGGGGGGGGGTGGTTGTTGTTGTTGTTGTTTTTTGGGGGGTTGTTAATTATTATTTTTTTTGTTTTTTGTTTTGTTTTGTGTGTTTATATGATTAGAAACGCTAATTAGACTTTAGATCACATTGCCTGTGACTCTACATCCGTACGTCTGTTTTTTTCTGTCGGTCTATCTGTCTGTCTGTCTGTCTCTCCCTCTGTAACTCTCACTCACTCACTTTCCACCCTTATGTTTGCACTTTCAAGCCACTGACCCCCCTTTCCAGTCCGTTCATGATGAAAGTTTCTTTGCAGGAGAGCTAAATTTCAAATTATGAAGAAAACTACCACTGAAATCAAATGCACTGTCTAAAAAGGTCTCTGTTGAACACACGAACATCAATGTTACACATTTGATTCATCAAGAAATGCAAAGAATTTTGAACCAAAGATTTTCAACATTACAATTCAAAACTGTCAAGCATTTTGACCAATGGTCATGCCTGTCCTGTTTATTGGAACACTACCCAGAGTGCAGCCCTGACCACAGTCCTGTCAATAGAGACAAGACTGCCATCATACCGTCTGGAAAAACAAAACATGAGCTTAAGGGCGTGATGCCAACAGGTCGTTAACTCCCTTTTGACAGACAATCCTCTCCTTGTCCCCCAGTGGTCATTGTCACGGATCACTGGTCATCTACATTGTTCAAGGCACGGTGTACACATGACACACAAATAAGCTGTCAAAATCTGCAATTTACGTTAAAGTGATCTCTGACCAACGTTAAGATATCAGTTTCAAAGTCTTTGCTTTGACTCCACTGGGGATCGAACTTGGAATTTTGTACTCCCCAGGCGGACATATTAACCACGAGGTCATGTGTGTCTGTGTGGTAGTGGTCATTGTTCTCTCACCTTTTCAACTATAGCCTACTTTACTCAGCTGACGAGTCAGACCCGACGAAAACCGGTGTATTCATGTGGGACAAAGCGTACTTCAGTTGAAGTAAATATACAACAATGTGGAACAAAATGTCACAAATGTGGCAAATAATAATGCTGTGACATTCTGTACCGCGCACACCGGTACCAAATGTTATAACTGCGACATTTTGTACCGTTGTGACATTTTGTACTGGCGTGATATCCACTTCCAATGCTGCATTATGTGCCTTACGTCATCGAGATAAATATAAATGTGACGTAAAAACATCATAACAGCTCTCTGTCAACGAAAAACATTCGTCGATATGTCGGAAGGCAAATGTCGCTGGTTTATAGTAAATGCGGGACTCAGTGGGAAGCCAGTGCAACTGATGCAGAAGAGGTGTAACATGATCAGATTTCTTTTTGTCAGGACAAGTCGTGCAGCATTGTTCTGTTTTCTTATTGGTTTTTGTGTGTGGTTGTTTTTCTTCTTCTTTTTTGTTGTTTTTATGGAATCTCTCAGTAGAGGATGATGCCAAACCTGCAAGTGTAGAACTGCAGTAATCCAGTCTGGATAGGACAAAAGAGGAACCCAAGAGAAGATTATTTGAGGAGACAGGTCTTCATGAATTGTTTTGGGATGCAAGGTCAGCTGTGGCCAAGTAGATAAAGCTCAGGTTAGGGAGCAAGGGTTTCTGGTTCGATTCCTGGGAAGACCTGGCTTTTTACTCCCCCCCCCTCCCTGCCACCATGTTTTCCTCACCTGGGATGGGTTCTAGGTGCTAGTCTTTTGGGTGAAACAAAAAAACGTGTGGAGCATTTAGATCGTATGGAAGAACTCGAGGTGACAAAATAGTTGACATTGGCACAATCTTATAGGAAACATTTTCACTTTGATTGGTAAACAAAATGATATATACAATGTGTGCGGCAACAAACATCAGATCAAGATGGAGCCCAGCTCAACATGTCAACACAGCCTTCTTTGAGCCCCTTTGCAAACTGAAGCCAGCAGAGGTGTTCAATCAGCCATTTTGCTTCTCGTGTCAATATTGCGCGAAGTGCTGGCTTCATATGTGATGCCGAGAGCTCAGCTAGCTTCACGGCAAGCTTTCACTTGCTCGCGGCGTTAGTTAAGCTGACATTCCTGTGCGTGTCTCCACTGCAAGTGCAAGTTTGCGCCATGTGTCACTGCACTGTTTTCCTGTAATAACTATGGTAGATAAACCGTTGGCAGATTTCAATCAAGGCACAACATTTGGCATGTCGTGGGGGCAAGCATAACACGATTTCATTACTCACATGGTTTTCTTTTTACATAATAATTGATGTGTGTATGGTGATAAGTGAAGGGTGTGTCAGTAGTTTCTTTGATTTTTGCTGACGGGCATTTTAAGTGAGCCTAAAGAAAATTTTCTGTTTTTGGTTGAAGCAGATAAAGTATTTTGAATTGAACTGAATTGAATTGAAGATGTACTTTACAGTTCAGAAACTACCACCAGTTAGCAGACGACTTGCCAATGGACTGACGGCCGGATACGAGAAACAATATGGCGTCGAGTTGGCTGCAGCTTTCCTGGCCAATGAGCTATCCATGTGTTTTCAGAACAGTGAAACACACCCACTGCGGGCGAGTACTGTGCTCGTGAGTGTTGAGTTTAAAACTCTCACTTTATGGACGACAAATAGGCAACGATGCAGGTTTCAGCGCGGCACATTTCGTGGAAATGTCACTAACGGAAAGTTCTTGCACTGAAGAGCTGGATGAAGACGAAGAATACCGCATTTTCTAACGAGGAAAGCTGTAGGGCTGAGCTTTCCTGACATCCACTGGACATCAGATGGGGTCTGTGTTGGGGGTGGGGTGTGGGGTTGGGGGTCGGAGGGAGACAGGGAGAAGATTGGTTGACCTGAGTGAGTAAACGATCTGTGGGCGTAATGACCCTTCAGCTTACGTTGTTGTTGTTGCTGGGTGTGTTTTTTTTGCTGGGATCCTACGGCAGTCTTGTCTCTGTTGTCAAGATGGTGGTCAGAGGACAGGTATAACCAACATTCAACATGCTGGACGGTTCTGAATTGTAATACTGAAAATCTTTGCATCAAAATCCTTGATGTTACTTTCATGAATCAAATGTGTAACATTGATCCGCGTGTTTGAAAGAGGCTGTTGCCGTACAAAACGGTCTTTGGTTTAACTCAGCTGGGGATCGAACTCGGGAGCTGCCACTCCCCAGGCGGACATCTTAACCACTGGGCCACATGTCTGTGTGGTAGCGGTCATTGTTTACTCACCTTTTCAACTGTACTTTACTCAACTGACGAATCAGACCAGACGGAAAGCGGTCCATTCATGTGTGACAAATTGTACCGCAGTTGACACGGATATATGACAATATGGAACAATGTCACAAAAGTGACAAATTAAAATGTTGTGACATTTTGTACCGTGCACACCGGTACAAAATGTCGTAATTGCGACATTTTTACCGTTGTGACATTTTGTACCGCAACAGAGACCTCTTTAAACTACATTTGATTTCGGTGGTAGATTTCTTCATTGTTTGAAATGAAGATCTACTGCAAAGAAATTGTCAACACATGGGCGAAATGATGGAGAGTCACTACTAATAAAGAACTGTTTCGCTGTTAAGCAAATTGAAACAAAGCATGATGGTTTTATTGTCGTAAAACTTGACAGAAGTTCATTTGATACTGAAAAATGATGTGTTAGTTGCAGGTTACGATCCTCCAGAAGGCAGTCATTTTCATCATCACACAGATATGAAAATCCAGTCATTCGGATAGGACAGGACCTAGGGGGAAAAAACCCATGGCATCAACAGGGTTTCCCCTGGGAAATTTCTGTAGACAAATCCACTTTGATGGGAAAACAAATACACTTGCAGACAGGAAGAAATGAAATAAAGTATGGGTGGTGCTGCACTGTAGTGACGTGCTGTCCATGCAGCCCCAATTTCACAGAGAAACAAAGACAAAAAGAGTATTGTGACAAAAGAGTATTTCGATACAATGCATTCTTGTATAAGGATTGTCATAGTCTCTCTCTCACGTACACACGCACGATTGGACGCACGCACGAACGTTAACGCGTGCGCGCGCGCGCGCACACACACACACACACACACACACAGAGAGTAAGGGAGAGGGGGGTGGGGCTATAAGAATGGAAAGTTGTTTGTTACACATCCCAGGTGTTCTGTTTGGGCAAAATTTTGCATTAGTCCCCAACACGTACGCTCGCATTCAAGCGTACAAAAGTAAAACGTAAAACAACAACAACAAAACCTGTGCTACGAACCGTTTAATGTAAGATTTTTTTTCAACATTTTTTATTCAGACAAAGGTTTACAGATACAGAATTTAGATGTTTTGTGCATTAGAAAGTAAGCATATAATTAAGTTCTAAGTACTGACAAGTCCACAACAGCAAAACAATATATGTTCAATGGCAACATTTCAAGGTAGCATTGTATAGCTTAATTTTGTATTAAACAGTTATAAAGTGCCCATTTTCCCATAAACCTGTTATATTCCATAGTTATATTAAAGGCATACTTGTGTACTTCATATGCCTGTTTGAAGTCTTTTTTGAACATTTGTAGTGTTGGATTTACTTTGTTGATTCTACATTTGTATACATAGAATTTAGCTATCAATAAAATATATGAGAAACATTCATCAGTTTTCATTTTGTTATGTCCAAAAAGCACCAGTGTGTCATTCAGGTTAAGTCTATCCCAATGTAAACACTTTTCTTTTAAATATCTCACAAACTCGTTCCAAAAACGTTGTACATGGTTACATTCCCATAAATAATGCAGAACTGTATCTCTTTCTTCCTTACAAAAATTACACATATTATGTGGGAGTATTCCCATCTTCATCAAAGCCGAATTTGTCACAAGAATATGATAAGTAATTTTCATGTGGAACCATTTTAATCTTATCTTATGGGGTTTTTTTGTTGTTTTTTTTGTTTGGTTGGTTGGTTTCTTTGTATTGAAAGAAATGTTGTTGTTTTTTCCAATCAAGCTTGTTTTCAAAAATCTAGTCCCAATTTTTACAGGCATTTGGTTTTTCTGGTTTTCCAATTATTATTTCGTAGAAACACTTTGTTCCTCCTGGGGCCTTTATCATTGCAGTGTATTCTTTATTAAAGCTCATTCCATTGTGATCATTGTTGTTTAATGTTAGATTTAGTGCTTGAGGACTGGATTTAAAACGCACTTTCACACATGCGTGCCCAGACGCACACACAAAGAGCATATATATAATGTGATATCATATCGTCATTGTCTTACATCATAAAAGTATAGTGTAGTGTAGTGTAGTATAGTGTAGTGTAGTGTAGTGTGCTGTAGCAGTGCAGTGCAGTGCACTCAGTGCGGTGCTGTACGGTACGGTACAGTAGAGTAGAGAAGAGTAGAGTAAAGCTGTCATCATATCATTACATACACGAGAGGCAGAGAGCGGTTACAGTCATGTTTTAAGATATCAAAAAAAGTCTCCATAACTAAATTATGATAATGATAACACTACCCCCCAAACCCAAATGTCCATCTAGAATAATTCACAGAACAGTATGTTAGATAAACGATGCAGGAAGTCCAAGAGGGGTCGTCAAAGCCATCACCACGTCAGTTCCGGCTGTGTTGGGCTTGCTGTCAGTTCCTTCCAACTAAAAAGAAGAGAAGAAACTAAAGGGAACAGGCAAGCATCATCATCATCATCATCACAGCAACCATCAACATTATCATCATCATCATCGTCACTGCAACCATCATCATCATCATCATTACCGCAACTATCAACACCATCATCATCATCACCGCAACCATCAACATCGTCATCATTATCGTTATCGTCGTCGTTGTCGTCGTCATCCTAACCGTCACTGCCAAGCAAGACAGTTCCAGGTTTAACGCTGAAGTTCACACTTTAATGCTCTGACAGCTGCAAAAATTCTTCGATAACCATGAGGTGGATGGCGACGACGACGGCGATATAACGATAATGATGGCGATAATAACAACACTTAAATAATATCCTTTATAATATCTTATTACATTGATCAAATCGATAATGATGTTAATGGCAGTGATACTTCTGGAGGGGGAAAGGTAGCAGAATGGTTAAGGCGCTTATCTGCCAATCCAGTGTCCATGAGGGTTTTGCTTCGATTCCCGCTCTTGCCCTTTCTCACGAGTTTAAATGGGAAGTCAATTCTGAGCGTCTGTTCATTCGGAGGCGACGATAAACGGGGTTCCTGTATGCAGCACACACTTCGCGCACTGAAAAAGAACCCATGGCAACAACAACGGGCGAAATCCTGTAGAAAAAAAATCCTCTCAATGCCTGGCGAGCGCATTATGTTATACTGCTGTTAGGCATCTGCCTTGCAAATATGGTGTAGCGTCTATGGATTTGTCCGAACGCAGTATTGCCTCTTTGACAAGCTGAAACTGGAAATACACAGTCTCTCCATTTGAGCAAACGCTTTATTTGATACAGATGCAATGAGACAGAGAGGGAGAAGGGACAGAGAAAGTGTGTGTGACAGAGAGGGAGAAGGGACAGAGAATGTGTGTGACAGAGAGGGAGAAGGGACAGAGAATGTGTGTGACAGAGAGGGAGAAGGCACAGAGAATGTGTGTGTGACAGAGAGGGAGAAGGGACAGAGAATGTGTGTGACAGAGAGGGAGAAGGGACAGAGAATGTGTGTGACAGAGAGGGAGAAAGGACAGAGAATGTGTGTGACAGAGAGGGAGAAGGGACAGAGAATGTGTGTGACAGAGAGGGAGAATGGACAGAGAATGTGTGTGTGACAGAGAGGGAGAAGGGACAGAGAGGGAGAAGGGACAGAGAATGTGTGTGACAGAGAGGGAGAATGGACAGAGAATGTGTGTGTGACAGAGAGGGAGAATGGACAGAGAATGTGTGTGTGACAGAGAGGGAGAAGGGACAGAGAATGTGTGTGTGACAGAGAGGGAGAAGGGACAGAGAATGTGTGTGTGACAGAGAGGGAGAAGGGACAGAGAATGTGTGTGACAGAGAGGGAGAAGGGACAGAGGATGTGTGTGTGACAGAGAGGGAGAAGGGACAGAGAATGTGTGTGACAGAGAGGGAGAAGGGACAGAGAATGTGTGTGTGACAGAGAGGGAGAAGAGACAGAGAATGTGTGTGTGACAGAGAGGGAGAAGGGACAGAGAATGTGTGTGTGACAGAGAGGGAGAAGAGACAGAGAATGTGTGTGACAGAGAGGAAGGGACAGAGAATGTGTGTGTGACAGAGAGGAAGGGACAGAGAATGTGTGTGACAGAGTGGGAGAAGGGACAGAGCATGTGTGTGACAGAGAGGGAGAAGGGACAGAGAATGTGTGTGTGACAGAGAGGGAGAAGGGACAGAGAATGTGTGTGACAGAGAGGGAGAAGGGACAGAGAATGTGTGTGTGACAGAGAGGGAGAAGGGACAGAGAATGTGTGTGACAGAGAGAAGGACAGACAACTCACAGCAGTCCCGTTCATCAACACCGTTGGCACAGTCCTGTATCCCGTCACAGAAGTCTGCACGTGACCGACATCTGGTGTCCCCGCCGCCACAGATGTACATCCTCCTGTGGCGACAGTACGCCCCTGTATCAGAAACATCATGGCCATCATGTCAACATCGTTGTCATCAATGTCGTCAATAATCCGCCATCGTCATCATCATCATCACCATCATCGTCATCATCATCATCACCATCATCGTCATCATCATCATCGTCGTCATCATCATCATCACCATCATCGTCATCATCATCATTATCATCAACATCATCGTCATCATCATCATCGTTATCATCATCATCATCATCGTCGTCGTCGTCGTCGTCGTCGTCTTTGTCATCATCATCACCATCATCGTCATCATCATCACTATCATCGTCATCATCACCATCATCATCACTATCATCGTCATCATCATCATCATCACCATCATCGTCACCATCATCGTCATCATCATCATCGTCACCATCATCGTCATCATCACTATCATCGTCATCATCATCATCATCACCATCATCGTCATCAGAGGCAGACCGACACTTGGTGTCTCCTTCTCCTTTTGTTCAAACACGGAGCATACAACCAGTGAGAAGGAATGATGTTGGTGCTGACAGACTACACCGCTTAACTCTTCAACATAAATCAGACTTATGACACGCCAAAGGATCCAGCTGTTTCCCTTATGACAGTTTTATAATAATAATAATAATAATGGTATTTATATAGCGCTGAATCTTGTGCAGAGACAAATCTAAGCGCTTTCACACCAGTCATTCACACGCAATGCATAACTCTAAAACTGAAGAAACTGAAGACAAGGAAGAGGTGGGGGAGGGAGGCTATCTTGTGAAGAAGTGGGTTTTAAGGCCCGACTTGAAAGAGTTGAGTGTGGAGACCTGACGAAGCGAAAGAGGAAGTTATCTCCGTTATCTCCAGATAAAACAATGACTTTTAAAGCACATCTAGTTCACAGAACGGAATCACAAAACGCTCTTGTATTCCTGACACTCAGTGAACCGTCTTTTTGTTATTGTTTCATGGCATTCTCATTGAAACAAGACAGAACATTTTATCATATACAGGAGGCAGGGTTTGTTGTGTGTTGGAAGGGATCGAACCTCACACTCAAAGCTGGAAAAGACTGAGAGTACAAGGGAAAGTCCACTATGCGTGCACTGCGTGGCGAATAGAGTGTGACCCAGCTGGCAAAGACAGAATTAAAGGGGCACATGGGCTTGACATGGGTTTTGTTGGCTTTAAAGATACAGAGAGAGACGGGGATGGAAGAGGACAGAGAGAGAGAGAGAGAGAGGACGTGAGTACAAAGAGGGGGAGAGGGAGTGTTCACTGACCACAGTTCTTTTCATCCATGCCATCAGCACAGTCCTTCTGACCATCACAGAAATCTGCCCGTGACCGACACCGAGTGTCACCATTTCCACAGATGTACATCCGCCTTGAGGCACAGTACTCCTCTGCATCACAAACAATAATGGTAATGGAAATCATTGCCACGTGATTCTGCCTCAGCGTATCTGTATGTAGATTAGCTATTGGTTCAGCTAGCATAACATTAACGTTAATGCTCTGACCAGCGCCAATGATTCAATTCTAGCATCTGTGTCAGTTGAAATTAATCATTGTTACTCTCACCTCAATCACAATCCATCCCCACCTCAGCCTTTCCACCTGTCCGCTGTCTCCTACGATGCATTCATCATTGATGATGGTCACCTGCACTGCATCTCCCAGACTCTTCTTTGTGCTGGCCAACTAGTGACGAATCATTGTGACGAGAAGTGTATAAGTGTTACATCATGCAGTCACGTGAACCAGTGTGTGCCTGACCCGCTTTCGTTTCAGTGGCAGTGGCTGAATCGAACTCAAACCATCCAGCTGTCGCCACTTAAACAAATGTTAATATTTGATGATGTTAACCTCTGCTGCTGTCCCATTCCCTCCCTCCACCCCACCAGCCACCCCCTCCCCGTCACACACTCACACACACACACACACACACACACACATGCACACCTATTTAAACACACAGATAGGCGCACACAGAAAAGAGACAGGGTATGACATGGAAGAACAAAGAGAGGGGAGGACGAGGCCACTCACCACAGTTCTTTTCATCCATGCCATCAGCACAGTCCTCCTGACCATCACAGAAATCTGCCCGTGACCGACACCGAGTGTCACCATTTCCACAGATGTACATCCGTCTTGAGGCACAGTACTTCTCTGCATCACAAACAGTAATGGTAATGACAATCATTTTCATGTCATAATAGAACTAGTTATTCGTCATTTTCATCATGATCGTAATTGTCATCACCCTTCTCTTACAAATCATCATGATGATCATCAGAAACACTCACATATGCGCACGCACTCAAACACACTCCCATCATCACAGAGAAAGAAAGAATAAACGAAATTTATTGCTTTAATTAAACATCTGCTGATCAGTCAGCAAACCATTATGAAGAACAAAATTATATCCAGCACTGAATGACACAGCAAGTCCGGCATACGTGATTGTCAAATAATGGCTTTCTCTTTTCCTCGTCATGTTTGCATTGACAACGGACAAAGAAGACAGAGACAGATAAAAGTGAAGGAAAGATACATTACAAGCATCAAAAACAAACGTAGCCATAACATATACTGAAGCCAAACAGGACGAAATTCGATATATTTACTGCAACAACACTGGCTGGCAATAACATGGTCTACTGGAACCACCTTATTTTCTTACAGATGGATAAGTCCCTGATCAAAACGTGTATGTTGGTTTTTGATAAACTGAGAATTCTTATCAAGTTTTGGTTCAGGTTGAAGTACAATTGATACGGTCTTAGTCATAAATGTACCTTCATTATAAAATAGTGATAACTAATAATCTTGTCTAGTGCATACTTACTAAAGGGGTTTAGTTTGCCATAACTGACTTATCATCAAAGTCGTTCTAAATATATTGTTATTACTTGCATTTAATTCACAGAGCTTATAAAAATACAAGTATTTGTGCACGTTCGATGTGGATTGTCAGTTCATTCCAATGGTTGGCCATTTTTTGGAAAATATTTATGTTTGTTTTTCCTTAAAGTTACAAAAATCAGTGTAAACTTTTGTATCACTCAAGACTGATTGCTACGTATTGCGATAATGCTCCAAAAACAAATAATAAAACACGTTAAAACTATCCACAGTAAACAATTACATTTCCCGACAGGACCTCCTTACCAAACTATTCTGCCTGTGAACAGAAAACTAACTGAAAGACTTTCACAAGATGGTTCAGTAGTTTACGTATTGTAGTCACTCGTACCAAGTCTTGCTTAGGCATTTCTTCAAAGTTGACAACATGTTTATATATGATTATCCTTATATCCATTTCTATAAATACATGTGAGCAACGCCATTTATTTATGTCCCATCCTCTCTCACTTTCTGTATTCGTCCATTTTTCTTTCTGTCAACTCTTTTTAAATTATGTTCCATCCATATTCAACATCATATACCGTGATTTGACTTAAAGATTTGAATTAAAGAACATAAAATCAAAGAACACACACACACACACACACACACACACACACACACACACACACATATATATATATATCCAGAGAGAGATACCAACTCACCACAGTTCTTTTCATCCATGCCATCAGCACAGTCCTTCTGACCATCACAGAAATCTGCCCGTGACCGACACCGAGTGTCACCATTTCCACAGATGTACATCCGCTTCTTGTTACAGTATGCCGCTGCATTAAACACACACACACACACACACACACACACACACACACGTTCGTATATTCATTTGTATACAAAGCAAAAGAGAAAGACTGAGATGTGTCATTCAAATAGACCATGGCCTCTTAGAAGGGGTATATACAGTTGAGCCACACACTCAGGTTAGTCTTCATTATGTGATATATTATACACTTCACCTCTTGAGTGCTTTATACCGATAACAGAGACAGAGACAGAGAGAGATACCAACTCACTACAGTTCTTTTCATCCATGCCATCAGCACAGTCCTTCTGACCATCACAGAAATCTGCCCGTGACCGACACCGTGTGTCACCATTTCCACAGATGTACATCCGCCTTGAGGCACAGTACTTCTCTGCCAGAAAAAAAAAGCAGAAGTACACATGCACACATGAACGAGGGTTCAAGGTCCTACGCTATCTTCCCTCCTGTGGCAGGTCTCATAATATGATCTCTTTTCTCTCTCTATGGTATAGTCACAGCCACCCACACATGTACAGTACTCATTGATTGCTAGAGTTAAGTTCCATGGTTGTATTTTTTGTTACTTCGGTAATTTTGGTACAGCAAAATATGTCCACTCTGGCCTTGTACGATGACAAAACTTTATTCTTTACCGAATTGGCACATATTAGCTCGGAAGTTCGGAAGTCAATTCCACGAATGCACTCATACTGAATATTTCACAATGTTAAAAGACAGGAGAGATTTCTAAATGTTATTTTGACTAAATAAGCTCCTCACAAATGTTCCTTAAAGCTGGACAGCAAAGAACAAAGTGTATCTCATTTTCTTGTGAGTCTTTGCATAATGGACAGGTCAGATCACTGTCCTTAATTATTCTGTAATGATGGATCCCTAGTTCGGTAATACCTAATCTAAATCTTGTTGTTACATATTTTAATTGTCTATCCATGTTAAATACTAAGTAAGGTTTCAGATCAGACACACAGCTAAATTTCTTATAGAAACTAAATCTCACTATTTTGAATATGATCAGACCATTTCTGCCATCTACAATCAATCAGTCGTTGTCGAAACACACCGATAAACGCCAGGATGCTACCGACACCTTGGCTGAACCTATCAAATCCAAACCCATATTCAAACAAACAATGGCGAATCTTGGTTACGCGCGCGCGCGCGCGCGCACACACACACACACACACACACAGATACCAACTCACCACAGTTCTTTTCATCCATGCCATCAGCACAGTCCTTCTGACCATCACAGAAATCTGCCCGTGACCGACACCGAGTGTCACCATTTCCACAGATGTACATCCGCTTCTTGTTACAGTATGCCGCTGCATTAAACACACACACACACGCACGCACGCGCGCGCGCGCGCGCGCGCGCCCACACACACACACACATACACACACACACACACACACACACACACACACACACACACACACACCACACACACACACACACACATACGCTCGCGCACACACGTTCGTATATTCATTTGTATACAAAGCGAAAGACTGAGATGCGTCATTCAAATAGGTCATGGCCTCTTAGAAGGGGTATATACAGTAGAGCCACACACTCAGGGTAGTCTTCATTATGTGATATATTGTACACTTCACCTCTTGAGTACTTTATACAGGAGACAGAGACAGAGAGAGATACCAACTCACTACAGTTCTTTTCATCCATGCCGTCAGCACAGTCCTTCTGACCATCACAGAAATCTGCCCGTGACCGACACCGAGTGTCACCATTTCCACAGATGTACATCCGCCTTGAGGCACAGTACTCCTCTGCCAGAAAAAAAAAAAGCAGAAGTACACATGCACACATGAACGAGGGTTCAAGGTCCTACGCTATCTTCCCCTCCTGTGACAGGTCTCATAATATGATCTATTTTCTCTCTCTATGGTATAGAGTCACACCCATCCACACATGTACAGTACTCATTGATTGCTAGAGTTAAGTTCCATGGTTGTATTTTTTGTTACTTCGGTAATTTTGGTACAGCAAAATATGTCCACTCTGGCCTTGTACGATGACAAAACTTTATTCTTTACCGAATTGTCATATATTCGCTCGGAAGTTCGGAAGTCAATTCCACAAATGCACTCATACTGAATATTTCACAATGTTACAAGACAGGAGACATTTCTAAATGTTCTTACAAGCTGATCGTAGTATCAGTGCACAATGACTAATCTTTATCATTCGCTCGGAAGTTACTGCCGTGAAAGCACTCATGATATTTTGCACCCCTCCCACCTCCCCACCCACACTCACACTTACTGGAGAGAAACGACACGGATAGTTGAGACTGACGGACAAGACACGTGACATCAAGACAGAGAAACAAGAAGTGAAAGTGAGTACAGGAGTGTGAGTGAGAGACTGGGACAGACAGGCAGACACACGGAATGACGGAGAGAGTCACAGACAGCCAAACACTGAGATATACTGAGGCTCTGAGGAACTGAAACTGATACAGAAACACACATTGTGATCGACAGTCTGAAATGCATTTCTTTTTTCTTTTTTTAAACGAATATACAATAATTATATGAACAATATACCGAACGGGAGTTCAACAATTAAGAGCCAAGAAACAAGGACAATAACAAAATCAATCAGTTTTCTGTGTTAATTAACAGATCAGATGTCCATGACAAAGAATAGTTTGAAAGGTGCTCAGGTGATACAATTCGATGACACGAACATCAGAAAGATTACACCTGAAACGAAAGGATAATGTGAAGAATACATCATTGTGTGATAAGGCTATCCGTCGTTCTCTTTATTCGTTAAAGCTTGCAGATCACTTGTTGCAGGGAGGGAAGGGAGGAATAGGGGAGGTCGTCTGTGCTTTTGGCGCTTGTCCATGTCACAGTTTCACTCACTCTTCCTCACATCCCCCGCGTTCCCTTTGTTTCCACTTTTACCACCAGTGTGGAATCCTCAACATGGACACAACATTGCACAAATGCCTGTGGAGCGAGCAGCCTGGTGTGGTGTGATGGGACGACTGTTGCGTTACAAAATGTCACAACAGTACAAAATGTCGCAATTACGATATTTTGTTCCGGTGTTCGCGGTACAGGATGTCAAGTCATTAAAATTTGTCACATTAGTGGCATGCTTGACTGACGTCACGTATAAAATGAATGCTCTTTCCATGTTCCTAGTTCTGTCAGGAGTGTGGGGAAGAGGGGTGGGGTCCAGTCAGGTTTTTCTGTCCACATTCTTCACATGAGATCAAAATCCTCTTCTGTTGTACTTGACTGTGATCAACACTTCTCTCTTATTATCAAAATGAGCGGTTTTTTTCTTATCATTATAGCTTTTCTGTAAAACTTTCATGAAGTTGCCTTTTTTCGTACGCTTTAAGTGCTCAATAGCCCGCTTTACCTCCCTGTTTTTCATCACTCTCACAAACAAACACAAAACCAACCAACCAACCAAACCAAAAACCCACACAAAAAAGCCACCAACTTGTGCTTTCATATTTTCACTCCATCCTTCACTGTATGCCCCATACACTCGCAGCCTATGTCAAATATCCGTGAACCTTTTCAAAGCTGACTCGATGTCGCCATCTCACAAGGTGGTTGCTTCTTCAAGAGCTGTCTGAGTCTCCACCGTCCTTAAGAGTGCATGGAAAAACATGTTCTTTGTCCGGATCGCATTTCAGTTTAGGACCTACTTCAAAACTCTTGTTTGATTCATGAGTACTGATTAAAAGTCATTTTTTTTCTGTTTATCTTCAGCTCTACTGGCAAGTGTTTCGGTTCTACTAGTTTGGGTAAAGTTGGCTGTCTTCCATATGACGTAATATCAAGGGAAGACTAGTGTTCAATAACGCTATTACCACAATCTGAAATAAAACAATTCTGGAATAAGCAATTCAGTGGTAACATTTGCTGTACATAAATAGGGCGTTTTCAAAGCTTTTTTTTGTTTTGCTTTTTTTTAACCTAAATCCTCTGATTTCCTTTGAAATAAAAATTCTTCAGAATAAACAACATCGTCGATATAAATTCAACACGACTTTCGAGAATCCATCCGCAAAATCTGTCGCTCATTTCTCCACCATTAGCAAAACACATCCTCATCTAATTTCACTGAGTAAGAATAATTATAAAGTTTACAAGTTCATCAATTGGACAATTGTAATCTTTTTTCTTCAAAGTATGGTTTTTCGACTGGATGATGATGTTTTCCTATAAACAGCGCATCTTTTTCACAACCAAAACGTGTTTCATATAACCGAGAGCATGGTTAATTGTCAACATGTATATTAACGTCAAACTAACTGTGCAAAAGACGCGTTGACCATAAGTACTGCGCTACTGACCCTCCACCTGTCCTGGACACTTTGACCACAGGTGAATGCAGCATGCCACAATCATCAAAATAAATATTCGCATCAAACGAACGTAATGTAAAATGAAGTGACACAGTCAATAAAGTTGTGGTCTGGTAGTATTTTTATAGACCTTCAACGTTACAGATCAAAAAGGGCCCTTAAAGGCATTTATCTTTTTCAAGCCTGTGACAGTGTGAGTCTGTCTGTCAGTCTGCATTCGTATCTCATTCAGTGCGTCTCTCCCCTTTGTTTTATCTGACTGTTCCCATTCAATGGCTGGAGGAATAAAAAGCATATTCTTGCTAACTCTATTACCCTCAGAAAACAAAATGTATTCAATTCAGTTCAATTCTGTCTTCATCTTGAGCGTGTTTCATTGTTTGTGTTATAGTCAGTTTGTTCAAGCGTGTCTGCGTATATATATATATATATATATATATATATATATATATATGTGTGTGTGTGTGTGTGTGTGTGTGTGTGTGTGTGTGTGTGTGTGTGTGTAGGCCCTAGATGCACAGAGATGGAGGGGGAGAGATGGAGGCCACTGACCACAGTTCTTTTCATCCATGCCATCAGCACAGTCCTTCTGACCATCACAGAAATCTGCCCGTGACCGACACCGAGTGTCACCATTTCCACAGATGTACATCCGCTTCTTGTTACAGTATGCCGCTGCATTAAACACACACACACACACACACACACACACACACACACACACACACACACACACACACACGCACATGTACGCACGCAAACATGCACGCACGCACACACATACCGGCACATACACAAATACGTGTTTTTATTTGTAAATGAATAGAAAGAGAGACTGAGATATTGTTTATCTTAATAAGGCATAGCCTCATACAAGGGGAAGACACACATTCACTTAAGTTTTCATAATGTGACATATATACTTCACCTCTTGAGTGCATATTCAGATGAGAGACAGACAGACAGAGAGACACAGAGAGACATATATATATATATTCAAGATTCAAGATGGTTTATTCATGTATAGGCCTAGGCCCCTTATGAAGGGGAATGTGAACATCATTTTACAAACATTACATCATGATACTGTGATCATCAATAAACACAGTCAAAAATATAACTGCATTACAGTTCAATGTGCAGAACAATAAAAGAAAAACAAGCAAACAAAACACACAGCGTTTTCACGAAATAGCTATTTCTCTGAATTTGAAAGCTTTGCATAAAAATTGTGAAAATTTACGAACAACTTCAGGGGAAGTAGATGACACCAATAAGTTCAATTTAAACAACGTAGATTTTCTATAATATTTTGACTAAATAAGTTCCTCACAAATGTTCCTTAAAGCTGGACAGCAAAGAACAAAGTGTATCTCATTTTCTTGTGAGTCTTTGCATAATGGTCAGGTCAGATCACTGTCCTTAATTATTCTGTAATGATGGATCCCTAGTTCGGTAATACCTAATCTAAATCTTGTTGTTACATATTTTAATTGTCTATCCATGTTAAATACTAAGTAAGGTTTCAGATCAGACACACAGCTAAATTTCTTATAGAAACTAAATCTCACTATTTTGAATATGTTCAGACCATTTCTGCAATCTACAATCAATCAGTCGTTGTCGAAACACACCGATAAACGTCAGGATGCTACCGACACCTTGGCTGAACCTATCAAATCCAAACCCATATTCAAACAAACAATGGCGAATCTTGGTTACGCACACACACACACACACACACACACACACACACACATAGAGGAAGATACCAACTCACCACAGTTCTTTTCATCCATGCCATCAGCACAGTCCTTCTGACCATCACAGAAATCTGCCCGTGACCGACACCGAGTGTCACCATTTCCACAGATGTACATCCGCTTCTTGTTACAGTATGCCGCTGCATTAAACACACACACACACACACACACACACACACACACACGCACGCACATGTACGCACGCAAACATGCACGCACGCACACACATACCGGCACATACACAAATACGTGTTTTTATTTTTAAATGAATAGAAAGAGAGACTGAGATATTGTTTATCTTAATAAGGCATAGCCTCATACAAGGGGAAGACACACATTCACTTAAGTTTTCATAATGTGACATATATACTTCACCTCTTGAGTGCATATTCAGATGAGAGACAGACAGACAGAGAGACACAGAGAGACATATATATATATATTCAAGATTCAAGATGGTTTATTCATGTATAGGCCTAGGCCCCTTATGAAGGGGAATGTGAACATCATTTTACAAACATTACATCATGATACTGTGATCATCAATAAACACAGTCAAAAATATAACTGCATTACAGTTCAATGTGCAGAACAATAAAAGAAAAACAAGCAAACAAAACACACAGCGTTTTCACGAAATAGCTATTTCTCTGAATTTGAAAGCTTTGCATAAAAATTGTGAAAATTTACGAACAACTTCAGGGGAAGTAGATGACACCAATAAGTTCAATTTAAACAACGTAGATTTTCTATAATATTTTGACTAAATAAGTTCCTCACAAATGTTCCTTAAAGCTGGACAGCAAAGAACAAAGTGTATCTCATTTTCTTGTGAGTCTTTGCATAATGGTCAGGTCAGATCACTGTCCTTAATTATTCTGTAATGATGGATCCCTAGTTCGGTAATACCTAATCTAAATCTTGTTGTTACATATTTTAATTGTCTATCCATGTTAAATACTAAGTAAGGTTTCAGATCAGACACACAGCTAAATTTCTTATAGAAACTAAATCTCACTATTTTGAATATGTTCAGACCATTTCTGCAATCTACAATCAATCAGTCGTTGTCGAAACACACCGATAAACGTCAGGATGCTACCGACACCTTGGCTGAACCTATCAAATCCAAACCCATATTCAAACAAACAATGGCGAATCTTGGTTACGCACACACACACACACACACACACACACACACACACACACACACACATAGAGGAAGATACCAACTCACCACAGTTCTTTTCATCCATGCCATCAGCACAGTCCTTCTGACCATCACAGAAATCTGCCCGTGACCGACACCGAGTGTCACCATTTCCACAGATGTACATCCGCTTCTTGTTACAGTATGCCGCTGCATTAAACACACACACACACACACACACACACACACACACACGCACATGTACGCACGCAAACATGCACGCACGCACACACATACCGGCACATACACAAATACGTGTTTTTATTTGTAAATGAATAGAAAGAGAGACTGAGATATTGTTTATCTTAATAAGGCATAGCCTCATACAAGGGGAAGACACACATTCACTTAAGTTTTCATAATGTGACATATATACTTCACCTCTTGAGTGCATATTCAGATGAGAGACAGACAGACAGAGAGACACAGAGAGACATATATATATATATTCAAGATTCAAGATGGTTTATTCATGTATAGGCCTAGGCCCCTTATGAAGGGGAATGTGAACATCATTTTACAAACATTACATCATGATACTGTGATCATCAATAAACACAGTCAAAAATATAACTGCATTACAGTTCAATGTGCAGAACAATAAAAGAAAAACAAGCAAACAAAACACACAGCGTTTTCACGAAATAGCTATTTCTCTGAATTTGAAAGCTTTGCATAAAAATTGTGAAAATTTACGAACAACTTCAGGGGAAGTAGATGACACCAATAAGTTCAATTTAAACAACGTAGATTTTCTATAATATTTTGACTAAATAAGTTCCTCACAAATGTTCCTTAAAGCTGGACAGCAAAGAACAAAGTGTATCTCATTTTCTTGTGAGTCTTTGCATAATGGTCAGGTCAGATCACTGTCCTTAATTATTCTGTAATGATGGATCCCTAGTTCGGTAATACCTAATCTAAATCTTGTTGTTACATATTTTAATTGTCTATCCATGTTAAATACTAAGTAAGGTTTCAGATCAGACACACAGCTAAATTTCTTATAGAAACTAAATCTCACTATTTTGAATATGTTCAGACCATTTCTGCAATCTACAATCAATCAGTCGTTGTCGAAACACACCGATAAACGTCAGGATGCTACCGACACCTTGGCTGAACCTATCAAATCCAAACCCATATTCAAACAAACAATGGCGAATCTTGGTTACGCACACACACACACACACACACACACACACACATAGAGGAAGATACCAACTCACCACAGTTCTTTTCATCCATGCCATCAGCACAGTCCTTCTGACCATCACAGAAATCTGCCCGTGACCGACACCGAGTGTCACCATTTCCACAGATGTACATCCGCTTCTTGTTACAGTATGCCGCTGCATTAAACACACACACACACACACACACACACACACACGCACGCACGCACGCACGCACATGTACACACACACATGCACACACACACACACACACACATACACACACACACACACACACACACACACACACACGCACACACATGCACACACACATACGCTCGCGCACACACGTTCGTATATTCATTTGTATACAAAGCAAAAGAGAGACTGAATTTTTTCATTCAAATAGGCCATGGTCTCTTAGAAGGGGTATATTCAGTTGAGCTACATACTCAGGTTAGTCTTCATTATGTAATATATTATACACTTCACCTCTTGAGTGCTTTATACAGATAACAGAGTCACAGAGACAGAGAGAGATACCAACTCACTACAGTTCTTTTCATCCATGCCATCAGCACAGTCCTTCTGACCATCACAGAAATTTGCCCGTGACCGACACCGAGTGTCACCATTTCCACAGATGTACATCCGCCTTGAGGCACAGTACTTCTCTGCCAGAAAAAAAGCACACTGACGTAGGCATACACATATGTGCTAGGTTACAAGGTTTCGCCCATGTCTCTTTATCTTTCTCTTTTTCTCAGATACAGATGCCCCCCACCAAACACACACACACACACATAGACACAAACTCACACATACGTTGACACACACACACACACACACACACACGAGAGAGAAAGAGAGAGAGAGATGGGGTGGGCAGACAGATACAGAGAGAAAGTGAGAGAAAGAGAGAAGCACAATATTCCTCTTCATGAAAGAAATAAACACAAGTACGAGGGTCATTCAATAAATAAGGTGAATTTTTCGGTATAAGGACTTCCAATACAGATAGAAGCTTACTTTTTTTTCTTTTCTTTTTTCAAGTAGTCTCCCAGCACTGTCACACACTTTTCCCATCTGTGCACATGCTTCCGTATTCCCTCAGCGTAAAAATCTTTGGACTGATGTCTCAGCCAGTCGCTCACAACACTTTTGACTTCATCGTCACTTTCAAACTTCGTGCCTGTCGTGAACGCTTTCAAGGGACCAAACAGGTGAAAGTCTGAAGGGGCAAGGTCTGGGCTGTAAGAGGGATGAGGGAGCAGTTCCCAGCCCAGCTCGTTGATGGTCTGCACCGTTCGGGCTGCTGTGTGAGGCCTTGCGTTGTCATGATGCAAGATGACTCCTTCTGACTGATGACCCCTGCGTTTGTTCTCATCATGGAC
>NC_134887.1:26507791-26525291 GCF_041734735.1 Babylonia areolata
AAACGTGCCAACCGATGTTCCTGAAGACAGGCCCACCACGTAGTTCACAGAGTGTAAAGTTACCAACTAAATCATTACTGTATATATGCGTCTACAGCATACCACGCGCGCACTTCTTCTTCTTTTTTTCTCTCTCTCTCTCTCGCACACACACACACACACACACGCACGCACACACACACACACACACACACACACACACACACACACAGCGGGTTCACCGTAGAGGATGCATGCGGCACTGCACGATAAGACCAACACTGGGGCGCACTGTGTGTGTCCCATCACACCACACCATGCTGGGAGCTGCAGAACATGTGGAACAAGAGAGGCAAGGCCTTCAAGACTCACTTGTGATACACTTTTTTTTTTTTTTTTAAATCTGATCGTTAAAATGTGTTCTGCATTTGTTATTATAAAGCTTCGCGTTAAAAAAAGAAAAGAAAAAAAGTCCTAACTAGATTCGAATTAAGTCCCCTAGCATTAATTACAGAGTAATTTCCCCTTTTTTACTATCTGCACCAAAACGTTTGCAAAATAAATAAAACTTCCATGCTTAGCAAAAGAAATTACTGTTTGAACAAAAAATGAAAATAATGACTGCTCTTGTTGTTGGGTCAGAATATCAGATCAAAGTGCCAAGTTTAGAGAATACAAAAAATATAAATATAACAGTAAATGCAGTTTGCATATAATTAGGCTTCATTATTATTTTTTTGTGCCCATCCCAGAGGTGCAATATTGTTTTAAACAAGATGACTGGAAAGAACTGAATTTTTCCTATTTTTATGCCAAATTTGGTGTCAACTGACAAAGTATTTGCAGAGAAAATGTCAATGTTAAAGTTTACCACGGACACACAGACACACAGAACACCGGGTTAAAACATAGACTCACTTTGTTTACACAAGTGAGTCAAAAATGGGGAGAGGAGGGCGTGGAGAAGGGGGTGGGTGGGGAGGGGGGTATGCATAGTGAGAATGTATATCGTTATTTTGTTGTTATGTGCAAGTTCATGTACGCGCAACTGTGAACACGCATGCACTCGCACACTCACATACATAGTTGATTTCGTCGTTAGTTCATGTAGATCTTGTTACTTTGATTGTTTCCCCGAATATTCCCTTGCCCATTCTGTCAAAAATATGAATGTACAGTTTTAGTGCGTTCTCAAACATCTACACACACGCGTATTACACGCACGTGATTTTTACACCCGTCCAGTCAAAAACATCACTTCAGTAAACAGATGTCAAATCAATGATGACCAGCAATAAACGCCGCACACACACCACAGTTACAGTTATACATAAATGTATGAGTCTGTGAGTATGTTACAGCTAAACAGACACACAGACAGGCAGATACAGAGCTCCAGTGTACCCACAGGACTGTCCCAGGATGCGAGTTGGACTGCGAGATAACCACGACACACTGGTCCTCTGTGCCTCACCAAGCAGGCTTCTGGGCCCTCACATCCATGTGAGTCAACTGTGAGAGAGAGAGGGGGAGAGAGAGAGTCAGACACACACACACACACACACACACACACACACACACACCTTACATCAAAATTTACTTGGAATCATCATATCGATTACATTTTAACAAAGGCCAGGAAAACATTAAACTTTTTGAAAATAGTATGCAAACAACCATGGAGCCAGGACAACTGAGGACATACTCATCCTACTACACCTTTGCACTTCACTTGTTCGGTCAAAACTTATATATGCACAAGAAGTGTACTTCAGTGCACCGAAATATTTATTGAAAAAAATTCAAAGCATAGACTGCAGAGCATATAAACTGGCACTTGGCTTACCAGTCCATGCTTCCAGTAAGAAAACGTACAGTGCAGCGGGAGTATTACCATTAGAGGATCAAAGGGAACTTGCGTGTAGTAAATTTGTCTTGAGAAGTTTAACGGACGAAAATGATTTGGAATCGGAAATAAATCTCAAATCCGACCGCGATTTTCCAAAGAGAGCTAGATCTATATCCTCTCATACCACACTGGGAACATACACGTCAAGTATTTTAACCAATTCCGGCGTGAATAAAACCCCACATTTTGCTAAAAGGTCTGTAGTATCACCTACACCTGTATGGGAACTTCAAAGAGCGCACTTTGATATCGATCACACTGATCTGACCAAAGATGACAACATAAATTTACTTACATCGCATGTACGAATCAATTTTGGAAGAGAAATACCTTAATCATCTAAAGATTTTTACAGACGGCTCTGTTGTAAATGATAGAGCTGGTGCTGCTTTCGTTATTCCAGACCTTAACTTTCAAAACTCTTTTCAACTGGGAGAGAATAAATCCATCTTCACAGCTGAACTCATAGCAATCCAAATGGCGTTAAATTTCATGATATCCTTTCCGAAAACTATATTTCAGATTCTATTTTGTGTTGGTTCTAAATCAGTTCTTCACGCTATTGAACTTATAAAAGAAACGGTTAGGTATGAACTCATTATTGAAATTAACCATTTGATTCACGAACTCTTATTAAGAGGCTCTCACATAACCTTTTGCTGGATTCCTTCTCATTGCGGTTTTACTATAATTAAAAAGTTGACATTTTGGCTAAAAAAGGAGCTTTCACTACAGGAATGTACACCATGGTAGAAAAAGTCCAATGGTCAAAATTTCAGTCTGAAGAAAAACACACTGGTAACTCGGAGTTACATAAGAACATAAAGAAAATGTATGGTTTCATGGGAAAACATTATCATAATGATTTTCATAAGAGGCAAATCATTTCTCTAATCTGCAGATGGAAAATGAATTGTTTTAGGACAAAATATGTCAGTAATGTTTCTTGCATCTGTGGTGGTCACATAACAGCCGATCATATACCAACTTGCGATATGTTAAAGTCTCAAATCCCTGAACTGAAATCATCTTCAGTGTTGACGATCTTCAGCAGTCCATTGCTTATGTATGACTTTTTCAACTCCTTGTTAAACAGTCCAGTTGGCTCGTTGTAAAAGTTGTTAGTTTTTCATTAGAAATGTGTTATATTGTTATGATTTTTTGTTTATTTTTTAAACAAAACTTAAATCAATAATTTTCACACACACACACACACACACACACACACACACACACTTTCACTTACTCGTATGCGTACACAGTAATTACCCCCCCCTCCCCCCCGCCCCCCCCCCCCCCCCCCCACTCGATTCCTTCCCTCGTCTAATATCACTTACAGTGAAAAGACGTTAAACTAAAGAACGAACTCACACACACACACACACACACACACACACACACACATACACACACGCACGCACGCACGCACGCACGTATGGATGTACACGTGCCACACCATTACCCCACCCTAATCCTAACATGAGAGAGAACAAGGAGAGACAGAAAGACAGAGAGAGAGACAGACAGAGAGAAAGAGAGACAGACAGACAAACAGGCAGAGAGTAAGAGAGATATATAGGCAGAGAGTGAATAGAGTGAAACAATGATGTACACACACACACACACACGCAAACACACACACACACACACATATATATATATATATATATATATATATATATATATATATATATATATATGTATATATATATATAACACAATGATAATATTGATATTTTATTTTCATACAGCGCTATAGTTCATGCATAAGCAAGCTCTACGCGCTTTACAAATCCAGTACCTTAAGTAATACAAGAAAGCACATAAAAAATAGTAGAAATATAATAAAACAGAATCAATAATTTTTTTCTTTTTTAAAAACACACACAATTCAGAAAACCCACAAAGTAATATACTCTCAATACTACAACTGTTACACTCCAACACACACACAGACACACATACACACACAGACACACACACACAGGCACACACACACACACACACACACACACACACACGATTAAATGGCTGAGATAATAGCATAATAACAATTTTCACTTGAAATGCATACATGTAAAAAGGAGCATAATTGTAATTTGCATGCCATAGACATTGTAAAAATTGTAAAATAAAGTTTTGCATAGAAACGGTAAAAGGGGTAAAAATCGGCAGTCCTTCCTTTCGAACCACACCACCACCATCCATCTACCCACCCCCATTCTCTCTACTCACCCATCACACACACTCACATTGCCATGGGCCTGGGACAACAGCACTATCTGAGTTATGGCGAGTATTTTTTTTTAAAGAGATAAGTTTTAAGATCTGCTTTAAAGGTAGATCGATGAGTTGTTTGTATGAGAGCAATAGGCAGAGAATTCCAAGTTGTTGGGCCGAAGTCGGAAAATGACCTCTTTCCACAGGAGTTAAGGAAGTATCGGGGGAACAGTTAGCTGGGAGGAGTCAAGAGATCTCAATGTTCTGTTTGGCAAGTACGGGTTAACAGGCTAAAAAATATGAGGGTGTGGTATCACAATTCAGGCACAGAAAGTATAGACAGGTAACTTTATATCCAATTCTGGCTTGAACAGGCAACCAATGAAGTGTCCGCAGGAGAGCGGTAGCACTCTCTCCTCGACGTTTTAAGGACGAGTCCAGCTGCAATAACCTGTATTTTCTGGAGTTTGTAGACTTTATCATTCGGAAGGTCAGATAAGAGAGAACTGCAAATATCTAGGCGGGATAAAATGAAGGCAACAGCAATACACACACACACACACACACACACACACACACACACACACACACACACACATATATATATATATATATATATATATATAGAGAGAGAGAGAGAGAGAGAGAGAGAGAGAGAGAGATACGTACTTTACAAAAGCACACCAACAATACCCATACTCTCTCTCATATCCAGTGTGATAAATAGAATTGTGCAACCAACAACCATCTACCGAAAGATCTAGTCATCAGCCCCATCCACATGTAATATGCAGCTTCTGTTCAAACGTGTGTGTGTGTGTGTGTGTGTGTGTGTGTGTGTGTGTGTGTGTGTGCAGTGCGTGTATGTGTGAGTATGCACAAGTTTTTATATTGATATGCACTTGTATGTATCCTAATTTCTAATGTATCTGTGTTTGTGTATGATTTTCGATTTATGTTCGTATCTTGTTATATATTCCAACCCCCCAATATTCCTTGTGACCCCGGTACACTTGGTAATAAAGACATATTCTATATATATATATATATATATATATATATACATCAGACATGTGTATGTGCGTGTGGTGAGAAGAGAAAAACAAAAAGCATCCAGTTCAATCTATTGTCACTGAAAGTGCATCAACTCAAACAATGTTGTACGCACACGCATGCAAAACTACAGTATATCATCATCAATACTCACAGTAATGTGTCCGGGTCACAGATGGTATAACTAAACACAGGACGCCGTACCGCAGTTTAGGAGAGCTGACAGGAAGATGCATGATATGCAGTAACAGAGTGAATGATGAATCCAAGGTCTAACGTATGTATGTATATGTACGCATGTACATATGCATTTGATGGGGGGATGAATAAAAGGATGAGTGTGTGTGTGTGTGTCTGTTATTTGTTAATGTTTTTCCCTGCCTGAACAGCACGTGATCTTAACACTTCTATCAGTTTCCTTTCTTTGGTTTGTCCCTGTCGCTGTCTGGCCACAGTCCACACATAGAGCAGGGGGCTGAGGGCAGAGCTGAGAGGCAACACGAACACAACCAGTGCACCACGGATCCTGCTGAAAACAGAAACACTGTAGGAAGCCATCACTGTCGTCAATCCGAACGAAAACCAGCAAACAGCATCCACAAACACCAATCTCCCGAGCAGACGGACTGAAGAATGATACGGTCTTTTCGTGGGATCAAGCGCTATTCTTTTCTTGGGCGTTCGTTTAAAGACGGCACCTTGACCAATCACAGTCATTAGACACAAAATAAAGTTGACTATGACGGTCACTGTGAACCATCTGAACTCCTGACTAGAGAGACGGTGGTCAAATAAAGCCAGACGGCACAGACCAGACTGCTCATGGAGTCCCCAGTGTGACAATCCGGGAAGAAACGGTATCAGCGACAATACGGTTCCAACGATCCAGACAAATACACAAGCTGCAGCTGTGATTGTTGTACTGAAAGTCCACCAAGTTACATGGAAACAAAGGACCATGGTGTGGTCCAAAACGAAAAAACAGACGATCAAAACAGACACTTCACTGGACAGAAAGGACAGAAAACCCGCCACCTGGCAAGTCACACTGCTGGTCCATGTCTTTTCGCTCTGAAGATATATCCCATGGAACCAATCGTCTGCCGCCACAACAATGCTGACGTGAATTCCCATACACATATTGGCAACATGGAGATGGAAAGCAGCCGTCGTGAACGTTCTCCCAAACACGTTTTTAACTGTTCGTGAAATTACGATGGAAAGCAAATTGCCTGAAACAGCAGAGGCACTGAGCAGCCGAAAGAAAGCTCTGTAGAACTCTGTTGGCATCAGCGTCGTGCAGGAAGGAAACGCAGTGTGCGGTGCTGAACACTTCAGTTTATTGGACTGCTCAGGAAATGTGGTCTTGCAGCAAAGTCTACAGTTTGATGTCAAAATTCTCTTTATAGCAAACAAGCCTGAGAACACGTCAAAGGGATAATTAATGACTGGATTTCCTCGTAGGTCTAACTCAGTCACTCGTGGCATATTCTTAAAACCCATCGAACCTATGGTCTCAATGTCAGAAAAAGATACGTTGAAATACTTCACACAAGGTAGGTATGTAAATACCTCGCTGCTTAGCATTTTAATTCGTGTGTTTGATATGTCCAAATGTATCAGTGCATGGTGCACATTTTTAAGATTTTTGTTTATGATTTTGATGAGTGGATTATTCCCCAGTTTCAGATTTCGTAAATTTCGCAACCCATGAAAAATGGCCATATCAATGGTGTCAATATCATTACTCTCAATATCTAGATAGTGAAGGTTGGTAAACGTCAAACTTGAAACATTAACAATGGAACAAAAGGACAACCTCAGATGAATAAGATATGTATTGAAAGTCAATTCATTTGGTGACATTCCGGAACCTGTGGCATCCACATAACGCAGATGAGGAAAGAGTTCAGCAGGGAAAGGGTTAACACACAGGAAGGTGTGTCCCGGACACACACAGCCTGGAGGACAGGTCAAGTCACACGTCAGCTCGTCATCTCGCTGTGGACACTGCCCCCAGCCATCACACAGATGGTCTCCATGCACACAGACTCTGGAAGATCGACACTGGTAGAATCCTTCACAGGTCACTTGTTCACAGTTTTGTTCGTCATCTCCATAAGTGCAGTCAGAAAATCCGTTGCATCGTGTGTAGATCGGAAAACAGTGCACCAACTCAGCTGTACACTGGTAATGGCTGGCAGGACAAGACTCATCAGTATGTATGATCTGCTGAGTGAAATACCCAGTACCATCCAGGTTGATGTAAAATCGTTGTTTGTTGTCTTTGTCGCTTGAAACGAAATAGGGATATCTGTTCAGTTGGCCTTCCAGACAGTTCATCTCATCCGAATCATCCACACAGTCTGAGTGTCCGTTGCATCGTTGGCTGTGTAGTACGTAGTGACCATCAGAGCACAGAAAGCCGTGACGTGAAGGGTGCTCACAGAACGATTCATCACTGCTGTCTGGACAGTCCTGATGGAAGTCACACACCAGTGTGTACTGCAGTGTTGTCGTGTCGTCATCACACCTGAACATGGCATAGGTGGTGAAGGTGAACCTCTCAGGAACAACTGTCTTGTCATTGCGCTGATCAGTCACATTGAGGAACGTGCAGAACAGTGTATATGTTGAGTGCTTGCAATGGCTTTGGGGGTCACATAATAAAAATATATGTGTTGAGTGATTATTTGGGCAAATGAATAAAACCTGTAATGTGTTTGTGGGCATGGGGTGAAGTGAACATAAGTCTGACAGGAAAATCTGTGAAGAAAGTACACGAGCTTTTATTTCACATAAAGCTCTTTCAGGAAACGCAATATTTATATCGTTGTATAATATTTTGTCTTTCAATCCACTCAGTTTTCCAGAATAAAGAATCCAAGTCTTTGCAACGCTTGTTGGTGAGTCTGACTGATGAATGTTGAAATTGGTTAAATGGTAGACCACAGTGTTGTCTGACCACTTACGAAACCTACTGTACATAAAAGGCACATGAATCCATCCTGAAGTAAAACCGAAAGCTGCTGCAAGTATGTGAAACTTTTTAGAAATGTGGAGAAGATCTTCTCGTTCCTGTTTGGTTTTCAGTGAGGCCAGAGATCCTCCAATCGCCCGACATTCGTAATCCATCATCAGATAAGGCGTTCTGGTCCGCACTGTGACCACTTTGAAACACTTGTCACGTGAAGCCACCAAGCCCTGACATCCAGGGCTGCTGAAGGGGCAGTGTTCTGTCTCATCACGCCCGTCCTCACACTCTGGCTTCTGATTGCAGTCCAGGTGACTGCCAAAGTTAGAGTAATGCTTCACTGTGCAGTTGTAGCGACCACTGGGGAGTAGCTGTGGATGGTTATTCTCAGACAGAACTGCAAAATACAGTTTTAGATGGGTATGGATTTTTATTTCGTAGTGAAACATGATTTGAAGAGTGGAGGTGACAAATAGAGAAGCTGGTGAAAAGCAGTCCATGCAAAGACTTGCAACACTTTGGTGTGAAGTATTTGGACTTCTGTAAAGTATCTTCAACGGCCAGTTATCGGAACAAAAATGAGGCATATACGCCTCTTGAACACTGACTATGATGGCGCTTCTTGCAGGTACTGTTAATTCTTCCATTATATCAATATCGGGTAAATCTGGAACAACAATATACCCAGCAAATTCAGAAATATGTCTCACAATTAAACTGCTATGTTTCAGTGGCTTTATATCCACGTGAACAAAAGAACCGGCTATGTGCGCAATATCTAAACAGTTTGAATCAGAGCAGACGTACAATTCTTCATGCGTTTGGTACAAACAGCGTATTTCTGTCTCTCTAATAGATGGCCAGAAACGTGGAACACATATCCTAATGTTTGTAAGCGATCGGCTGGAATCACACCTGTAAGAAAGTCGCCGGACACGAATGCCTGCATACGTCCCCTGCGGCACCATCACTCGAAGTTTACAGTAAGCGACATTCTCACAGGTGCCATAGACCACTCCCATGCGTGTGAATCGTTTGAAAGTGTACACCAAACAACCTGTTTCATTGATGTGCAGGACTGGGATACTGGTGTTGGTTTGGTTCAGGAGATAGTCTACACCCGGACAGATAGCTTTGAGCTTTGTCACTTCAGCAGCGCTGTTCATTTTAATGTATCTCTCATTTCGCCTGCCTGTGGTGTCAACACAAAGTACAATGAACAGTCGCATGCTCGCGACACGCTTCAACTTCGGTCTGTTGCTGTCTCTGTCTCTCTCTGATCACTGAGGGCTTTGGCTTTTATTTTAATAAAACGTCTTATATCGTCTGTCTCAGTCCCTGTCTCAGTCTCTGTCTCTCTCTCTCTCATTTCTTATGTCGATTATTAATACTATGCTTGTGCCTCTGTGTGTGTGTGTGTGTGTGTGTGTGTGTGTGGCTGTGTGCGAGTGTGTGTTTGTGTGTGTGTGTGTGTGTGTGTTTGTGTGTGTGTGTGTGTCTGTGTGTTTGTGTGTGTGTGTCTGTGTGTGTGTGTGTGTGTGTGTGTGTGTGTGTGAGAGAGAGAGAGAGAGAGAGAGAGTACGTTGTGTCCTGTCTGTATGAAGTTAGCGTTAACTGACATGTGTTACTATTTCGTCATTTCATAATCAGTGAGTTTAGTACACGCAAAGCGCTTTGACCTCCACTGGAGAAAAAGCACAGCGCTGAATAAGTGTTTTGTTATTCTTCTCATCATAATTAGCTTCCATCGGGTCCCCACTGACAGATGCACGTGACCGTTTCAGTCGACGCTGCTCGCCTATAAACTTCCGTGTGTTACGTTGTGACAAGGGGGACACTCGCGTTCTGCTGCCCGTGCTCTGTTTGCTGGCTTGAAGCGTTGTGTCACGTCGTTCGTGGTAACGAACCCCAACCTGGTGATTGAGTCCCAGCCTGTTTGTTCAACCCCAACCCGTTGGTTGAACCCCAAACTGTTTGTTGAACACCAGCCTGTTGGTTGAACCTCAGCTTGTTGGTTGAACCCCAACCTGTTGGTTGAACCTCGGCCTGTTGGTTGAACCCCAACCTGTTGGTTGAACCTCAGCTTGTTGGTTGAACCCCAACCTGTTGGTTGAACCTCAGCTTGTTGGTTGAACCTCAGCTTGTTGGTTGAACCCCAGCTTGTTGGTTGAACCTCAGCTTGTTGGTTGAACCTCAGCCTGTTGGTTGAACCCCAACCTGTTGGTTGAACCTCAGCTTGTTGGTTGAACCTCAGCTTGTTGGTTGAACCTCAGCTTGTTGGTTGAACCCCAACCTGTTGGTTGAACCCCAACCTGTTGGTTGAACCTCAGCTTGTTGGTTGAACCTCAGCCTGTTGGTTGAACCTCAGCCTGTTGGTTGAACCTTAGCTTGTTGGTTGAACCTCAGCCTGTTGGTTGAACCCCAGCTTGTTGGTTGAACCCCAACCTGTTGGTTGAACCTCAGTCTGTTGGTTGAACCTCAGCCTGTTGGTTGAACCTCAGCCTGTTGGTTGAACCCCAACCTGTTGGTTGAACCTCAGCCTGTTGGTTGAACCCCAATCTATTTGTTGAACCCCAACCTGGTGGTTGAACCCGATCCTTTTGGTTGAACTCCAACCTGTTGGTTGAACCCCAGTCTGTTTGTTGAACCCCAGTCTGTTTGTTGAACCCCAAACTGTTTGCTGAACCCCAACCTGTTGGTTGAACCCCAGTCTGTTTGTTGAACCCCAAACTGTTCACTGAACCCCAACCTCTTGGTTGAACCTCAGTCTGTTTGTTGAATCCCAACCTGTTTGCTGAACCCCAGTCTGTTTGTTGAACCCCAACCTGTTTGCTGAACCTCAACTTGTTTGTTGAACCCCAACCTGTTTGATGAACCCCAACCTGTTGGTTGAACCCCAGTCTGTTTGCTGAACCCCAACCTGTTGGTTGAACCCCAGTCTGTTTGTTGAACCCCAACTTGTTCACTGAACCCCAACCTCTTGGTTGAACCTCAGTCTGTTTGTTGAACCCCAAACTGTTAGTTGAACCCCAACCTGTTGGTTGAACCCTAGCCTGTTTGGTTGAACTTCAGTCTGTTTGTTGACCCCCAAACTGTTGGTTGAACCCCAGCCTTTGGTTGAACCCCAACCTGTTTGTTGAACCCCAACCTGTTTGTTGAACCCCAACCTGTTAGGCGAACTCTTTAACACATTTCTGTACACACAACGCTGAACATTCACCGGCTGATTGATTTAACAAGTACGTTCTACTGCATGATTATGAGTACATGTTTGCATAACAATCATTGTTTGACAGTGATTGATACATAGGGTGATGGAGCCTCCCGTCGGACCGACGGATGAGTAGGCAGGCAGGCTTATCTGTCGGTGTGTGTCCTCATATGGGAGAAGAGGCCGATTCTGGATGCGCAGCACTTCCCACAGGTGTTACAAGGGAAAACGTCTCCAGAAGTTGAGCCCTGGTTCCTTCGCTCACGCTTCTCCTTAATGGTCAGAGTTCTCTTGTTTTCAAACGTCTTTATGCCACTAGAGCACAACATCCCCCAGCGAGAGCGGTCAAGGGCATCAGTTTCCCAGGAAGCGATGTCTATGTCACAGGCTTTGATGTTTGTCTTCAAGGTGTCCTTGAAGCGCTTGCAGGGTCTTCCAAGTTTGCGGTGGCCTTCCTTCAGCTGGCCATACAAAAGCATCTTCGGGATCCTGCTGTCTGTCATGCGGACAACGTGTCCTGTCCAGCGTAGCTGGTACTGGATCAGCAGGCTTTCGATGCTGAGCAGGCCACTCCTCTCTAGGACCTGGAGGTTGGAGACCCTGTCTTGCCACTTTATGCCGAGGATCTTTCGTAGGCATCTCTGGTGAAACTGTTCAAGTTGTTGAATGTGACGGCGATACGTCGTCCATGTTTCACAGCAGTACAACAAGGTGGTCAGCACAACAGCTCTGTAGGTTTTGATTTTGGTGCTGAGCCTGATGCCTTTGTTGTTCCACAGCCTGTTGTTGAGTCTGCCAAAGGCGGAGCTGGCTTTGGCGATGCGCAGCGTCACTTCTGCATCATGGGCTCCGTTGCTGCATAGGGTGCTGCCCAGGTAGCAAAACCTGTCGACTGACTTGATCTCTGTGTCATCGATCTTGATTGCAGGTGGGGGGAAGGCACTGGCGTTCTGTGAGCTAGCTGGTTGGTACATGGACTCGATCTTGCTGAGGCTGATGGTGAGTCCAAAGTGCCTGCAGGAGGTTGAGAACCTGTCCATAATGAACTGCATGTCCTCATGGGTGTGTGCAGCAAGCGCGCAGTCATCAGCGAAGAGGAACTCTCTCAACCGTGCCTCAAACACCCTGGACCTGGCGTGGAGTCGCCGCAAGTTGAAAAGTTTGCCATCTGTGCGAAACTGGATGTAGACCCCCCGGTCACAGTCTTTGAAGACGTCAATCAGCATGACAGAGAAGAGAATGGAGAACAGTGTGGGTGCCAGGACGCAGCCCTGCTTCACTCCATTTACCACAGGGAATGGATCCAACATGTCAGTACTTTCCTGTACTCTCGCTGCATGCCATTGTGGAATGACTCAATCAGCTGGATTAGGCTGTCTGGGCAGCCGAACTTTAGGAGGATCTTCCACAGACCACGGCGGTTCACCGTGTCGAAGGCCTTAGTCAGGTCTACAAAGACCATATGGAGCTCCTTGTTCTGCTCACGGCACTTCTCTTGCATCTGGCGTACGGCAAACACCAAGTCACATGTTCCCCTGCCTGAGCGGAAGCCGCACTGTGCTTCAGGGATGACTGTGTTGGAGACATGGTCAACCAGCCTGTTCAGTATGATACGGGCAAAGATCTTGCCGGCGATGCAGAGGAGAGAGATTCCACGGTGGTTATCGCAGGATGTTTTGTCTCCCTTCCGTTTGTAAATGTGGACAATTGAAGCATCCTTGAAATCCTGGGGGACCTCCCCTCTCTCCCAGATAGACTGGAACAGGGTGGTCAGCTTGTCTGTCAGTGCCTCGCCTCCATATTTGTAGATGTCAGCCTGGATTCCATCCGCTCCCGGTGCTTTTCCTGACTTCCGGGTCTCGGCCTTGGTGGGAGGGGCAGCTAGCGAGTCATTGACTGGTAGCTGTGGGAGGGCTGCAATTACCTCGTCAGATATGGACGAGTCCCTGTTGAGGAGGGTGTTGAAGTACTCTGCCCAGCGGGCAAGGATCTCTTTCTTGTCTGTCAGGAGGGTGGTCTGGTCCAAGGCTCGGACAGGGTTGATCCTATGACTCTCGGTCCATACACAGCTCGGAGACCATCATGGAAGGTGATGTCATGAGCATCAGCAGCGGACTGAATCTCTTCGGACTTTCTCTCCCACCAGGTGTTCATCTCACGCAGCCTCTTCTGTACGAGTTGCCTGGTTTGCAAGAACTGGTCCTTCTTCCTCTGGCAGTCTTTATCGGAAATGTGATCCTGATGCCGTATTTGCAGTGTGTCCAGGAGCTTGGAGATTCCAGAGTCGTTCTCGTCAAACCAGTCTTTGTGGCTCCTCTGTACAAAGCCGAGTGTGTCAGCTGCTGCTGTGTACACAGCATCTCTAAAGGTGCTCCATACCTCTTCTACATCAGTCGATGCAGGAATTTCTTGGAGAGCTACTTGGATTTGTTGCTGCAGCACGTCCTTGGTGATAGGGAGGCGGTGGATGTTCATCTTCCTAGGGGGTTTCTGCCTGGCTGGTTGGAGCTTGCGTGCAAGTCTGATGTTCATCTTGCTGCATACCAGGCGATGGTCCGACCAACAGACTGCTCCTTTCATGCAGCGTTTAATGGAAACATCACCTCTGTCCCTCTGCCGGACAATTACATAGTCCAGCATGTGCCATTGCTTAGAGCGGGGGTGCATCCATGTGTTCTTGTACTTGTCCGCTTGTTGGGAGAGGGTGTTGGTGATGGTCAGTCCATGCTGCGCGCAGAGCGAGAGCAAAAACAGTCCGTTGAAGTTGCACTTGTCAGTTTCTTGCTGTCCTAGGACTTTTGCCACGAGGAGAAGCCCACGCCGACGCGGGCATTGAAACCTCCAAGGATGATCAGTCTGTGCTTTCTGTCTACTGCTGAAATGGTGCGGCTGAGCTTCTCGTAGAAAGTTTCTTTAATGTCATCAGGGTTGGTCATCGTCGGGGCATAGCAGCTGGTGACTGTGGAGAAGCGATCCTCGGACAGCTTCAGATGCAGGGTCATCAGCCCATCGTTTATCCCACGTGGAAGGCTGTCAAGCTGTCGTGCAAGTTTGGTTCGTATGGCAAAGCCCACGCCTGAGGTTCTTGGGGTGCCATCTGGCTTCCCAATGCAGTAGAAGGTGTAGCCCCCTCCAACTTCCTCCAGCTGGGTTTCGCCGGCAAACCTGGTTTCGCTCAGGGCTGCTATGTCTACCTGGTAGTGATCAAGCATTCTAGCAATGAGCGCTGTGCGTCTTTCTGGTCTGTTGTTTCTGTCTAAAAGGGTGCGAACATTCCAGGCACCCGGAGTCAGGGCATGACTCCTGGTTCTTTTCTTCTGTTGTTTTCGACCGCTTGTGTTGGATGTTCCAGTAGGTGCGGTTTCGTACTAGGTACTAGGTGAGGCAGGCTTTATTTAGGGATCATTTTATCTCCCCTTCCCCATGTGGGGAGAGCAGTGCTGTCCCTAAAAAGGGCTGCTCTGACACTGTGGGAGGATACGGGCGCCGCATCTGCCCCAGTCTGCTGGGGAGGACCATCACCCCACAGCCGCCTGCGTGCAAAGTCGTGACTAGGAACTGCCAGCAACATCCTCTGCTTATCCCCGTTACCACTTCTCCATCGCCACAGGGCTTGGGAAAGCTGGGTGTTGAATGGCTAGCTCGTCGTTCCGACATTAGCCTGGTTGCCTGACCTGCACAGGTGACTTTTTTTCTGAAGAGGAGTTGTGCAGTCCCTTCCCCACTCTCTCGCCTACCGACGCTCACAATCCCACAGGTGCGGATACTGCCACGTGTAGGACGGCCTCGGCAGGTGCAGATTTTTTTTTCTTCGGAGTTCCGTCTCCCAGGAGGACTTCCCGCCAAGGATAAGAGCTCCCCCTTCCCTTTGGTCATCCTCTTCCGCCTTCACAGCCGTTGGGAAAGGTTTCCTACTATGCCTGGTCCGTCGTTGGGAGACTTCACATGCGGCAGGTAGTACTGGGTTACATGGTACCAGTAACAAGGGCTATGCCCCTGACCTGACACATTTGATATATAGGGTAGGTATGCCTAATTGTGAACGATCCAGTCGAAGCGACCAGCTCAGCGTGTGGATTGTACAGAGAACAGGCTGTACGATCGCCAAATGTAGCTTTTGGAAGAATTTCTCCCACTGCTTGCAACAGGAAAGTTTTCAGCGGTTGAAATAACAGGGGTGCTTGAGGGTAAATGCGAACGGGAAAGTCTAATTGCGGTTGATGGGTTTCGGTACATGCGGGCAATTAAAACAGGAGCAGGTCTTGAACTCATTAGAAATCACATATTATTGGAACATCGCATCACACTGTTATATTGTTAGTTTTGATCGCGTGCGCGCGCGCGCACACACACACACACACACACACACACACACACACACACACACACACACCCTTTTAAGAACATTGAGTGACTGAGCAGCACTCTCTACAAATAGACTCGCGTCAAAATATCCTGTGCTCTAATTGCAAACGAAACTATTTTGGAGATTTCTGTCAAAACCGACGTTCTCATCTATCCTCAACCTGCTTTCTGAAATCACTGGTAATACACAATCCATTCAACATATCCAAACAGTATAAGTATTAGTATCAGTAGCTCAAGGAGGCGTCACTGCGTTCGGTCAAATCCATATACGCTACACCGCATCTGCCAAGCAGATGCCTGACCAGCAGCGCAACCCAACGCGCTTAGTCAAGCCTTGAGAACATATCCAATCAAATCAGCCATACATATCCAATCAAATCAGCCATACATATCCAATCAAATCAGCCATACATATCCAATCAAATCAGCCTCTTTTTTTTCTCTCCCAAGGCCTGACTAAGCGCGTTGGGTTACGCTGCTCGTCAGGCATCTGCTTGGCAGATGTGGTGTAGCGTATATGGATTTGTCCGAACGCAGTGACGCCTCTTTGAGCTACTGATACTTATACTGATACTCAGCCATTTCAAACTGTGTCAAAGTTTGCGTCCTATTACTTGCATTTAGGATTTGGAGAGCACGTTCGTGAAGTAGGTCGGCAGTGGTGCGCCAAGAGGAGAATGAGCGCGGAAACAGCCGGAAATAGCTGATGATTGACTGGTTCCTGAAAATGGATATTCATTCAGGTATCAGAACGAGGTCGAAGCAGACACTGAATTATGAAATGCATGTGTTGAGAACGCTTCGAAGTGGGGCGGTACACGAACTGTTCGTAATTACACGGTGTTCGCAATTGTGCCTACCTACCCTAAATCATAAACGATGGGGCGTTTATGCTGTGAAAGGGTGGTATTTGATATCTTAAACTTCTTACCATGCCAAATGCTACAGTCAGTCGCTGTGTCCATAAATACTGTGATGTGTGGAAACAAACAGTATGCCCGGACACACACACACACACACACACACACACACACACACACACACACACACACTCACTCACTCACTCACACACACACTCACTCACTCACTCACTCACTCACACTCACACACAAACACAAACACAAACACACGCACGCATACACAGACACACACACAGACACACACACACACACACACACACACACACACACACACACACACACAACATACACACACACACACATACATAGAGCGTTCGCGTGTTTGTGAACAGCAGACTGATTTACAAACAGAATACAGTCTACTGCCTACTCAAACAATCTGAACGAACTTACCGACTCTCAGTCACGCCTCGGCCAGGACCCCCTGATGGGGAAAGCAGCCCTGGCCAAAACAACAACAACAGAAAAAAGCAATGGCAGACTGACCGTGCTGAGCAACTTGACAGACAGTGTTCCGAGCAGACCAGCAGACCAGCAGGACAGCGTCAGGGATTGACACGTCATGTCACTGCTGGCTCTCGCATTTCAATCAGTCAAAGCAGTCAATCAAATCACATTAATTCCTCATGAAAAATACACGGAAAACTGGCTTATGGGCGACAAGATAGCAACATCATGTTTAACGTATTGCACATTCGAAGTGCACAATGGAACATACTGATGTAAAATCAAATTGTTTTTTTAATCCAATTTAAATTTCTTCCTCCATCGCACGAGCTTCCCAACATCCGCCTCCCCTACCCTGTCACTCTCTGCCCCCCCCCCCCCCTCCCGCTGAATTGTCGTCTTCGCCACATTGTCGCCGA